>NW_018404492.1:1309339-1446112 GCF_002113885.1 Mizuhopecten yessoensis
CTCTCTCTCTCTCTCTCTCTCTCTCTCTCTCTCAATAATAGATAAATGTAGTGATTTAAACTATGAAATCCATCTTATGATGTGTATATACAATTATTTATCTTATAAGGAAAGGGCGTTAATAATGTTCATGTAACTTGTGCCCAATCCTCTTGCATTTTTTGGCAATAAAATATGTTTAAACAAATAATATCGGTAAGATTGATTATATTCATGATAAAAGGCATGACCGATATAATGCAGGATACACCACAGAGACCTGCGAATTTGATACAGCTATATTTGGACCTAAACTAAGGTGTTCAGAGTTATTTTACATGTTTTAGGGGTTTAGATATAACCGAGATCATTGGGGGTGTCATTTTTACTAAAAAAAACAACTCGTAAAACGTGTAAAAGTACTCCGAACACCTTAGTTTAGGTCCAACTATAGCTGTAACAAATTATCAGATCCCTGTGTGATACACATGCAAACTACCTATTCAAACTGGGATGGATACGGAAACCTCAAGTGACCCACAGGGTCACGCTCCGTGAGTGACCCACAGGGTCACGCTCCGTGAGTGACCCACAGGGTCACGCTCCGTGAGTGACCCACAGGCATAACCTACACTTTAGTTACAATCTGAACCCTAGTTTTGCTGACATTAGATGTCCGTGGAGGTCTAAAACGCTGGCTATCTAAAGCGTTTATCACTTGTGTAAACAAACAAGGTCTGGACAGGTATGGCAGTGCAGCGTCAGCATGTGGTGACAACACCTGAGTAAGGGATATGATGCGCAGGCAAAATTTTACACCGAGCACGAAGCTGTCTCCTCTACAATGTAACTTTAACGTTTAGATTCTCGTCTTCATATGACTAGCTGTTCCGAGGTTATTATTAGGTTATCATACATACACCCAACACACTATTCTATACTATCTGAATAGCTAACCCAACCTGTTATATAACTCTACAATAGTAAGTGAAAGATGACCAAGTATGAATTCTGAGTAATTGTAAATGAAACGTCAAATCGTACTCAACGTTCCAATGGCCCCTAATATTTCCTTCTTCCTAAGTAGAATCGATTCATAATAAATCGACAGAAATAAACTGGATTTTCCTTTTTTTTCTTCCCTCATATGACAAATATATAATGATAACACACAGTTTTAATCCCAGACACTTAACCATCGGTTTCATATACAAGCCGTAATTCTCGTTTGTCAATATCGTATACGTCAGTCGCGTGACTATTTATCAGTGGATCACGCGACGTCGGATCAGTGGGCGGATTTCTCACCTAAATAACGACAGTGAGGAGAGAAGAAGAGGAGACACATTTCCACAGGATGGCTGGTACAGTATACAACCCTGTAAGTTCTATTGTTAAGTCTCTAAGAGACGTTGGGCATGCCATTTCCGACGCTATACATTCACGGGATTCTCATATTGTTAACCCTGTAAGTTCAACTATATATATACTAACCACTGCCTGTATATACATACATGTGTACACTGTTGGAATTACTTCTTTGCCCCATATACATGTGTACCATATATATATATACCTGTATACCACTGCCTATATATATAAAAACATGTATACCACTGCCTATATATATTACATACATATATACTACTGCCTATACATATACATGTATACCACTGCCTATATATATATATACATGTATACCACTGTCTATATATATATATACATGTATACCTGTTTATTTATTATCTACCATGTATACATGTATATAAATACCACTGCCGCCGCATACCTTTATATCAACAAAATGAAAAATTGTAATTTAGCACATTGTAAAATATTATTCCGATTTTCATCCCAATTAAGCATTCAACCTGAGCATGCTCCACAAGCTGTTTCTTTATTTCAATGTTTGATATACATTGTTTACCATTGATTTTGTATTATATATAGTGACACGTATGCAAGTCGTTAATCGACGACAGACCGGTATGAAAAAAGTTGATAAAACGTCAGAATTATTCGGACTAAATAAGAGAATGTATTTTAATGTATCCTATTCTTGAATTCTATAACATTTGATCCTTAGTGTATTGTTATCACAAAGGAATGACTTCTACTCTAGTATTTACATATTTCAATATTAACATATTTTAAGTTGTCGTTTTAGGAGGCTATTGAGGAATACTTCCTCGTACGTCTTGAACTTTGTATTTTTTTATGTTTTTACTTGCTCTAGTCTTACTTGTCCCACGAGCGATCTATATGAATCACGTAATTGTAAACTAACGCTACACATATACAGTAAAGCCTTGTTACTCAAGTCGTGTATTATTGTCCGGCCAGTGTTTAGGTGTCAGATTGACACTATCCCATTCAAACTTCCAGTACAAACGGTAACTGGATTACCGAGTCTCCCCTATAGATGGAGTCCGTGAGCTTCCGCATGCACGTTCTGTCTGTGATATTTATGTGCTAAGACAAACTTCCTTCTGGTGAAACATGTAGTTTCATAACAATCCATCGATTTTACAATCCCCTATACAAAGGCGGTCGCTAGGTACCTCGATATTAAGTCAGTCGCTGGGTACCTCGATATTAAGTCAGTCGCTGGGTACCTCGATATTAAGTCAGTCGCTGGGTACCTCGATATTAAGTCAGTCGCTATGTACCTCGATATTAAGTCAGTCGCTAGGTACCTCGATATTAAGTCAGTCGCTATGTACCTCGATATCAAGGCGGTGGCTAGGTACCTCGATATTAACTCAGTCGCTAAGTACCCCGATAGTAAGACGGTGGCTGGGGAACCTCGATATTAAGTCAGTCGCTAGGTACCCGATAGTCAGGTGATGGCTAGGTACCTCGATATTAAGTCAGTTGTTAGGTACCTCGATAGTAAGGCGGTCGCTAGGTACCTCGATAGTAAGGCGGTGGCTGGGTACCTCGATATTAAGTCAGTTGTTAGGTACCCCGATAGTAAGGCTGTTGTTAGGTACCTCGGTATTAAGTCAGTTGTTAGGTACCTCGATGGTAAGGCGGTGACTAGGTACATCGATAATAAGGCGGTGGCTAGGTTCCTCGATATTAAGTAAGTCTTTAGGTGCCTCGATGGTAAGACGGTGGCTAGGTACCTCGATATTAAGTCAGTTGTTAGATACCTAGATGGTAAGGCGGTGGCTAGGTACCTCGATAGTAAGGCGGTCGCTAGGTACCTCGATAGTAAGGCGGTGGCTGGGTACCTCGATATTAAGTCAGTTGTTAGGTACCCCGATAGTAAGGCTGCTGTTAGGTACCTCGATATTTAGTCAGTTGTTATGTACCTCGATGGTAAGGCGGTGGCTAGGTACCTCGATGATAAGGCGGTGGCTAGGTACCTCGATATTAAGTAAGTCTTTAGGTGCCTCGATGGTAAGGCAGTGGCTAGGTACCTCGATAGTAAGGCGTTGGCTAGGTACCTCGATAGGAAGGCGGTCGCTAGGTACCCCGATGTTAAGTCAGTTGTTAGGTACCTCGATAGTAAGGCGGTGGCTAGGTACTTCGATATTAAGGTGGTTGCTAGATACCCCGATAGTAAGGCAGTTGCTACATTCTTGTAGCTACCTCGATATTAAGGTGGTCGCTAGGTACCCATATATCAATACGGTCGCGAGGTACCTCGATAGTAAGGCGGTCGCTAGGTACCCAGATAGTAAGGCTGTTGGTAGGTACCCCGATAGTAAGGCGGTCGCTAGGTACCTCGATATTAAGGCGGTCGCAAGGTACCTCGATAGTAAGGCGGTCGCTAGGAACATCGATATTAAGGCGGTCGCTAGGTACTCCGATAGTAAGGTGGTCGCTAGGTAACCATAATTCAATACGGTCGCGAGGTACCTCGATAGTAAGGCGGTCGCTAGGTACCCAGATAGTAAGGCTGTTGGAAGGTACCCCGATAGTAAGGCGGTCGCTAGGTACCTCGATATTAAGGAGGTCGCTAGGAACATCGATATTAAGGCGGTCGCTATGTACTCCGATAGTAAGGTGGTCGCTAGCTTCCCCAATAACTCGCATAACATTCCTATTATTTTCGAGCGCGCCCTTGAATTCCTGTCGAAGATATATAATATAAACGGTCTCGAATACACATCTAATTGATGTTCTTGTTCACTTCATAACGATTTCACGGTATCAAATTTTACATGGTTTAATTCTTGTACATAGATATTAAATAATCTGGTTATTAACCATTGGTAATTAGTGTTTCGGCCAGGTTCGCGCTGATAACTACAATAATTGTATAAAAGGAAGTTTGCCGTCCTTCGATAAGATGCCGAAACACGTTTTGACCGTAAGTTGTGGTTAAAGCAAAATGCTGTTGGGATTGGTTTGGTTTTATTTTGTTTAACGTCCTATTAACATCGATGTGCCTCCATGTGTTTTGTGTAAGAGTGCAAGCGTATAATATTATGTATGCTGGAGACAGGGTATAGCGCGGATCTGATGCCGACTTATTATAATGCTATCTCACTGAAGCACCATGCCGAAGGCATCCAGTACAGTATTCCGCCCGGTCACATTATAATGACAACGGGTGAACCATTTGTTTAGTAGGAAATAACAACTACCATTTTTAAGGACTTTGGTATGTCCCGACATAGGGCCAGAGCCCATTGCCTACCTCACCTGGGCGAACGCTCAACATGAAAGCCGGACTTGGGATATTGCCAAGCTTAGGAAATAAAAGGTAGTTAGAAGTAGAAAGAAAGATAAAGATCAGGTAATTGAGACACCCCTTACCTCATCGGTGACTAACAACAATGTAAAAATAGACAAATTTGGAAGCTAGAGGCGAGAAAATGATTTGATTAATAGGTTAGACACCATATTTTATACATGAATGAGTCGGGTTACGTATGTGGTGATTTCCAGACCAGAAGCTACGTCACAGTCATACTGAGAGACCTATGAAGTATCTCTAGGAGGGAAGACAAAGGATCATCAATAAACTCAACTACCTACCTGCGTATATGTTTGAGGAGGGTTGGAATAATTTTATGTTCGAAAATTTCGTAAACAAAAAGATATTCAAAATAATGTATAGACATTTTGATCATTTTGGAATAAATCGAATATTTATACCGGCTACAGTCTTGTTTTCATATATATATATATATAACTATACTTAAATAACATATGACAAGCTTACACAACACATTTACATGTAGTTCCATGTATGTTATAGCATGATATTTCTGTTAACAGCAAGTGCCGTACATCGGCGGGATACCAGGGGGAGTCCATGATGGCACTCAGATCAATATCCAAGGCACACCATCTCATCACCACCATCAGAACATGTACGTTGGATAATGTCAACGAAAGTTAAGGAAAAGAGGAAATATTTAATGCACCAATGTTATGTAATAAAGGACCCTATTTAAGCTTATATATATATATATATAGATGTTGCCAGCGAAAACACTACACATTACTAATAGTACATTGAATTATAAAATATGAACATTGTATAATGTTACCTTACTGCATACATTGTTTAGAGTTATACATTCTTATTAATTCAAAGTAATTTTGTTATATTCTAGTTTTCTAAGAGGAAGTTTAAGAAACGCACTCATTGTAGTATCAGGAGTGCATTTCATTGTTTGTCTATAAGTGAGTAGTCAAAGGCTTTGTCAGACAAAGGTAAATAAAAAGAATTGGAAAGGTTGGAAAAAGCATTACATCAAATCTTTGTTACATGTATGCTTACTTTCCGATACATATTTCGAATGTTCACTTATTACTGTATAACACGAAATATTCGTGGGTACTTTCCTTCGTGGTTTGAAGCCTTTTAGATCGTTTCGTGGATATCCTATATTAACAAACGGTAGACACGTATATCATTCAAATTTGTTGTATTTATTTTCGTGGTTCAATAGCAACCACGAAAACCACGAATGTTTACACACAACGAACATTTCATGTGATACAGTATATATTTTATTTTCTGTCAGGTTTACTATTAACTTAAAGTGTGGAGCAAGCCTTGATCCTACTGTGAACACTGCCCTGCATTTCAACGTTCGTTTCAACGAGGGTTGCGTTGTACGAAACACCTGCCAACATGGGTCTTGGGGCGCCGAGGAAAAGCACGGCGGGAACCCCTTCCAGCATGGCGTCCCATTCGACATATCACTTCACATTAAGCACAACCATATCAAGGTTATCAGCGTGTTAATTCAGGACATCTGTATCAAACATTTATTATCAAAATTCAAACAAGACAGACACCGTTGTTTAAGATTATGATATCTACAACAAACTTTATACTATACGAAGGCGGTCATCGATGTAGTATCATTTGATAAATAGTTTAACCCTTTAACCCCTATGTAACTTTAGTAGACTCTACCATGCGTTGATCTGGATGCGTCCATTAGGGACTACTGTGGTGAAAGGGTTAAAACGTATGACTGCAGGTCTTAAATGTTAAATAATAAATTGCATGGTGCTGTCTTTTATTAAAGTAGTTATATATGTGGTAAATCAAAAGATAGACTTGCTACAAGCCCGTAAGTTTGGTAAAAAATTGTCCAGTTGTATATTTCTAGCTTATCTCTCCCTAGTTTGAAACATGGAATTAGAAATCCAAGTGATCAAAATGATCAGAGGCTATTGTTTCCTGAACAATTCAGTATCGTAGAGACGGCCGGAGGCCTTATTAATCAGGTGTATACGAGTATACTTGAGTGTTACCTCTTTCTTCAGATATCTGTGAACGGACGCCATTTTTGTGACTTTAACCACCGGATCCAGATGCGCCATATCAACACGCTCCACCTTGACGGGGGTGTGGGAATATCGTCCATCAGTTTCGGGGGTCATGGAGGTCATGGGGGTCATGGGGGTCACGGGGGTCACGGCCAGCACCATGGACACGGGGTAAGTATATCCACTGCACTTAATTATTTGTGTTAGGGCGAGTAAACAAATTTTCACTCAATCTTATTGTGTATAATGAATGTGATGAACTACCTTTATAAATATCTTGTATACTATATCAATATTCGACAACGCGAGTATGAGCTAATAAAATGAACTTGTTTGTTTTGAAACCGGGCTTTGGGATGTTTAGTAATTATCAAAACGTCCTACCAGTCATGTATTATCAAAAGATGAGTACATTTTCTTAATATCTTTATCATCCAGGGTGGTTTCCCGCAGCCGGGTTTCCCGCAGCCGGGCTACCCGCCAGCAGGCGCCTCTTTCGCCCCTCAAGGCAGTGTAGTTGCCCCAGGACAACCCCTGTATAATCCAGTAAGCTACTTCATGTTGACCATTTTAAAACCTTTCCGGTTGTGTTCACATAGACCTGAGAATTTGTTACAGCTATACAGTATATTTGAACCTAAACTGAGGTGTTCAGAGTAATTTTATAATTTTAAGGGTTGAGAGTAATTTGCTGTAAAAATGACATTTTCAATGACACCCCAATGATGGTATATACCAACACTTGGTGTCATTGAAGTGACATTTTTGTACCGAAAATTGATTTTTGTTTTGTTTTGGTAGGTTGGAACAGGTTATTATTTTGCACACATATAAAGACATTGCGATTTAACATGTTCTTGTCATAATTATGTTATCAATAATAGGATGCAGATAGTTTTTCCCCCATTTTCTCACCCATTTACACGTGTCACACACCGTACTTGCATGCTATTTTGCGTGTGAGTTGACTGATTGTAAGCATGTCACTCACAAGTAGATATTGAATCATTGCAAACCATATTATTTAAGAGATTGCCGTTTTGAGCTTGAAACGTATGTATTTATTTAGGTAAAGATTTGTTTTCTCTCATTTCTCTCTATCCTATATATATTCATGAGTCGAACCTGGTAAATTTGATGTCATCAAGAAAGTAAAATGATCGTGATAAAGAAATTGCATGAACTATCGATAAATCCTAGATGGACCATTTCTTTTGCAGCCTGTCCCCTTGACGACATCGATTCCTGGTGGAATGAAACCTGGACACATGGTGTGCATCAGTGGTATCCCACATAGTGTCTGTCAGAGGTAAACAACTCGTAATAAACAGACAGAACTAGTAAATAATGTTGTTATACATGTGATGTTTTATTGGACACATGTCAGTGCCGGGTCCAGAGACGAATTCGAGGATTAATAAATGGAGAGATGATATGTTTTTTAAAGAAAAGTCCCACACGTGTTTTTTTTCCTGATTACTACTCTAGATCGGCCATTGAGTTGTATCTTTACGCAAAGTCACTACTAATTGGCTAACTGTTGATCCGATGAAAGTATATATACTGTAAACGATATGTACCTATTTTAGCGCATTAACAAATTTTAACAGAATAGCGCATTGATGAATTGGCGCAACAATAATATATTCAATAGAGAACAAGTTACATTTAAGTTCAATTGGCGCATGCATTTTTAGCCCAATTTCCAAAGCGTGCAAAGCGTTAAGATAAGAATACTGCTAAAAAATGTAAGTTTACAATATCTGCTGAAATAAATGATTTCATCATACAAAAATATGGCGTTTTGAATATTTTCTTTTCTGCCCCTAAAAATTTAATCCTTCACCCGTCCCTGAATTTCTTGCGTTCCCAGATTCACCATCAACCTCCAGTGCGGCCCAATGACTGGCGAGGACATTGCCCTTCACTTTGACGTTAGGATGCAGCTTCCAGGAAATACCAACCAGATCGTCCGGAACTCGTGCATCAATGGAGGATGGGGTGGGGAGGAGCGACAAGTTCCATACTTTCCTTTCCAGCCTAATGCAAACTTCGACGTCATGATACTCTCCGAGCAGGGCAAGTTCAAGGTAGGTTGTAAATAGTTTTATTACATACATGTACCTAGTGAATCTTACAAATGTATGTCCTTAAATGACCTTAGCTGTAAACCAAACCTTACAGATACAAGGTCCTGTATTTTACAATAATTTGCGCTAATGTTTTACTGCGCTAATGCTAGTATGTTTACAACAATATAGCTTTATATAGTCGTAATGCAAAATATATATGCAATATATTAAGTTCACAGCTTAATACTAACAATATTTTTTTTGTTAATGAATATACGTCATTTTCTTTCCATTTGTTATAGGTTGCCGTAAATAATCAACACCTCGCGGAGTTCCACCATCGCCTGCGACCATTGAACCGTGTCAATACCCTCAACATTTCCGGTGACGTCAGACTCACCCAAGTGCGCTTCCAGTAAACCATGTGATAAAGGACTCACGCCATTGGTTGATCCACCACATGTGGCAGCACGGTTACTCTTTAGTGATTTGAACTGAGTGGTGGCATAATTAAACAGTACACCAAATGAAAACTGTTATTTTCATTTATTATATGAAACGATTCTATTCATAATGCATGCAATTTGTAAATTAAAATTTTTGCACAATTATTTTTTATGTTTTTTAATTATGTTTTGTCGGTTGAAGTACCAATAAAATTGCTATACGTGTCGTAGTATGCCTCTTCTACTTCATCTGAATGGGCCTTGCTCACAAATTTATTGATTTAGCAACTTATACTGGCAATGACTGAGCTTATCTACTAAAGTATGGTGTGGCAAATGATGCAATATTTGAACATCTTGTGATTTTTATTCGAAATCTTGTGATTTTTGTTCTAAATCTTGTGATTTTTATTCGAAATCTTGTGATTTTTGTTCTAAATCTTGTGACTTATGTTGTAAAACTTGTGATTGATATTCCAAATCATACTGTTGTTATACTTAATCTTATATTTATATTAAAATGAATACATGTATCAGAAAACTCGTAATACACACTGCAATGTGTATCAGGGTAATCTTACGTAATTTGTCACCTTAGTATGTGTAGTATAAATGGAGATAGAATCGATGTTGCATTACACATTGAGTCGGAAAAGATGTTGTGCATTATCGAAAAGTTATATATCACAACCAGTAATTGTTTATGTGTGACGTTTTGATGACTATTGCGGTACGTACCCTGAGCAGTCTATAGACATTCCTATGGGAACAAATAGTTTCCCTCCTCTGGCCGACCTGTTCCTATCCTATCTAAGGCCTCGATTTCACATTAACAGAGATCGACAATACACTGTCATAACAATCATAACAAGCAATGTATTAACCATTGTAATTACCCCCCCCCCCCCCCCCCCTGAACTTTAAATCAAGGAAACCACAGACTGCCCTACATCAGCCGCTTTCCTCCATCTTTATTTACATCATGTTCGACTTTCCTATCGTGATTTGTCCTTTTCTTGTCATAACACCCCTGCTTCTCCAACCTACGGTGGTTACATGTCGCAGTCAATTTGTTACGAACAAGTTTCAGGATCTCATAGGGAAATGTCTTATGTCTTGTGTGTGATATAAAGGTCGATGGCTTTGATTATGTTTCTTGATGTGTCTTGCTGTTTTGATGTCACTACAAAGTTTTCGGTACCTGGATTAGACCTACATTTACATGACAGATGTCTCCGTTGACAAAATACGCTTATGCTTCCGGACCACTTCGTCTCATTATTTTTTCAATCTGTCCCTTGTTTTGGAGTAATTGCCCTTTGTTGAAAAATAATTGTCCAAACAACTCCTCCAGGATTATGCGTCCAATTTCAACGAAAGTTTTCAGATATCATAACTACCCACTGATGTTGTGCATCCAGGTACCTGTATTTTTTTCAACCCTTTATTTTGGAGTTATGACCCTTTGTTGAAAAATTCTTGTCCTGACAAGTTCTCGTAATCTACTGGACCAATTTCAAAGACAGTTTATAGGTATGGTAACTGCCCCCTGACGTTGTGCATCCAAGTAGTAGTTTTTCATTCCAACCATTTTAAAAGGAGTTATGGCCCTTTGTTGAATAAATCTTTGTCTGCTTCATAAACTACTGGGCCGATTTCGATGAAAGTTTACAGATATGGTAATTACCCCCTGATGTCGTGCATCAGGCTAGTATTTTTTTCATTTCGAGCCTTTTTAAGGAGTTATGTCTCTTTGATAAAAATCTTTGTCCTGACATCTTTTCCTTAACTAATAGGACAATTTCAGCAAAATTGGTTCATCTCAGCTAATAACATTTGGTATGTAATTATGTTTGGCATGAGGAGGGAGAACAGGAAGTATGCCAGTGACCTGTATACTTAAATAGATGTACAGCTCAGTCAATAAAGAAATCATTACTGGTGGGAGACTATGGATTGCTTTGCAATGCTTTGCCCTAGTTAGCCTTCAGCTTACAGTTCTAGTGTATATAGGAGCGGGGGTATAAGTTAGCCTCCGGCTTCAATTCAATTCAATTTATTACCAAATGCACATTGCATATAGGCGTACAGAAATATACATATAGATAAACACTTTACAAACATCTTATACAATGGCGGAGAACATATGCAATAGATTCAATTCCATACATAATATTTACAAATTATGAAATTGGCATAAGTTTGGGAAAACTTTAAGGTTTTCCTAAGGTAACTTAGCGGACTCTTATGAAGCATAATTTAGTTGCATAATTTAGTCGTTTAGGAAATAATACAAATAAAGCCTTAATCTAACCAAATTTTCTAGGAAATAACAAAACTTCAAAGTCAATCATACAACCTCAACATGAAGGTAGAACGAGTACTATATATTATATAATGAAATGAGATTATAATTTATTGTGAAATAAAAGACATAGATCTCAATCGCATTATACAGTAACAAAACTTTTATAGCAAGAATTTGATACAGCTTATATTTCATAATATACGACTTCTCTTAACAGTTGCCTGAATCAAGTACTTACTTAAATTTCTAATAAGTTTAAAAATTTTGCTAGACAGTAGCTCTATAAATTTAAACACAGAAGGACGAATACGATAATATGGCTTGATATACGATACTCTTAATTCTAAAAACACAGGACACATAAGAATGAAATGAAACTCATCCTCGACATCTCCAAGATCACATAAAGTACACAATCTCTGGTTTCGAGGCACTGCATTATATCTACCTCTCTCTATATTAAGGTTATGTGCTTGCAATCTATATTTCGCAAGAATACATTTATTTTTTCTAAATAGCGGTTTTGTAAAATACCATTGTAGATCAAAACGGTCAACAATGTGTTTATACAACAAACATTTTGAAGATGTCTCGAATATGTTTCTCATTTCCTGAATAAAAGTATCCTTTATGCGTTGTATATATAATAATAAAAAAGATTTCTCATTTGGTACACATTGTGCCAACCACACATCTCCAAAACCCAACGTACACAAATCACGTCTCAGATGATAAACCCAATTTGCTTTACAATTTGGTTTCCTGTTATAAAGCTCTAAAAGTTCATCGTAACAGGCCCTCAAAATACAGTTATTAGTCTTTAATATTTGCAGCCAGTACTTTACAATAGCAATCCTACGCTGTATATGCAAAGGGTAACGACCAAGTTCAAAATACACCATGGCATTATTTACTGTTTTCCTGACACCCAATACGGTTTTCAAAAATAATAAATGTATATTTTCAATCTGCGGTGCAGGACTATAACCCCATACTTCACACCCGTAATTTACAATACATGATATATAAGTATCAAATAAAGATAACTTGGTCTTTTCATTCAACAAAAATCTTTTCGCTTTCCGATTAAGAAGAAAATAAGCTTTCCTTCCTTGTACAGCAATTTTATTCAATGCAATGGTAAATTTACCATTATAATTAAAAACCAAACCTAAATAGCAAAATTGATCTACCACTTCTATAGCTTTACCATCAAAAATCCACTGCTCGTTTGGATACAATCGTTTACTTTTCCTAAAAACAACTATTTTTGTTTTGTCTACATTTACAGATAAATTCCAACGTCGAGAATAAGTGATTAAAAAATCCAACATATTTTGTAGGTCAACTACATCCTCAGAAAAAAATACCGTGTCATCGGCATACATAATTAAAAACAAATTAAGTAATTGCAAGTGATAACTTTGGCAATTTGACTTAATCAATTCGGATTCCATGTCGTTGACAAATAAAGAAAACATTATTGGAGATAAAGATTCTCCTTGTAATAATCCGACCTGTAAGTCGTACATAGGAGATAATTTACCATGAAGCTTTACAAATGACTTAACACTCTCGTATATAGATTTGATAACATTAAGCATCCGTCCTCTTACACCCGATTTCCACAATTTACACCACAATTTATCATGTGATACACTATCAAACGCTTTTCTATAGTCTACGAAAACACAATAAAGCCTTTTATTACTCTGTAAAGTTTTAGTAATCAAGGTATGAAGTACAAAGATTGCATCTCTGGTACCACTCCCGGGCTTAAAACCAAACTGAGCATCTGTTATTACATTCTCGCTTTCGCTCCACTTTAACATTCGTTTATTCAAGAGTGAGGTAAATAACTTGGCCATATGACTTACTAACGTGATTCCCCTATAGTTATTTACGTCGTTTTTATCACCTTTTTATGCAAAGGTATAACAACTCCTTCTGACCAAGCTTTGGGAAAGTATCCTACCTGTAACATAGTATTAGACAATTTCTGGAAAACTGGTGCAAAAACATCAATGTACTCAATGAAATATTCATTAATGACATTGTCTAAACCGGCGGATTTACCTTTGGATGACCCTTTCATTGAAACTAACAATTTATCAAGACTGAACTCGTCATCAAGCTCAGGGTAAATACATTCGTTATCAACTTCAACTTGCTCAACATTGACGGGAGAAAAGTCAACTGAATTGTTGGCAATATCTTTAAAATATTGGTAAAAATCATTTAAAACCAGATTTCCGGAATCACAAGTCTTACGTCTAGAAAAATAACTATAAAAAACTTTTGGATCATTTTTTCTCAAAATGTCTAACATATCGCCTTCATTCCAAAGATAAGATCTCTTCACCCTCGCCTCGTAGGTCTTGTATTTCTTCTTTTCACGAACTAAGTTTTCTCTATTGCTAACAGTTCTACATATATTAAAATATCTGAAAGCGTTTCTATATATTCTACGTAAACGTTTACATTCGTTATCAAACCATGGTTTGTCATGTTCCTTAACATTACGTCTAGACTTCTGATGACAAGAACAATTACAAGTTCTAGTTTATATAGGAGCGGGGGTATAAGTAAGCCTCTGGCTTACAGTTCTAGTTCTCTTTGTAATATTTCAGAATTTCTTTAGTTCATATATTACTTTAATTTGATCGATTTTGAGCTTGAATTACGGTTTTGTTGACGCTTCGATATTTTCTTGGTTTTAGCAAATAAAACAAGCATTTTGACAACAAATATTCACATGTTTTATACATAAATTCGAGCGACACCACATTTACCCGGAATCTGTCAAAAAATCCTTTTTAGATCTTGTTTTCTTCGACGTGATTTAAGAAAACATTTCTTCTACTTTTAGCATAGTTTCATAGTTTAATTTAGGGCAAAAAAAATGGTTACATTCAAAACAAAAAGGTATCATACGGGAAAATGACTTCAGACAGAATCTTCCATGACTAGAGATATGAATTATCTATGTTATCTTTTATTTTATTTTAAAGTTACAAGTAAGCAGTATCAACATACGAAGACAGCAATTCACAAGACAAAAACAGAAACCTGTCATACTTCAAGACAAGGTAAAAGAATACATGGGCCGAAATTGAGCGTTCAAGAAAGAAAGTTTTCAATATCACGCAGCACCGCTCATACTATTTCCTATCAATTTAACTCTGTCAGTAAGGAACCGTTTTATTTCAAATCGCTAATACGACATAAAAGGTCTATCAAATGCGTACTAGTATGCGACTAGGCATGCCTTGTTCATAAGTAAGTTTATCAACTCGGCTTGAAATATCTCAATAGTAAGGGTTGTCATATTCATATCGTGTTATAAGGAAGTTAAAATGTGTAACAGAATAATCAAGATGTAGGATGTTTACACTGTGTGTTATAGACGTATCATATTACAGGGTTGTTAAGGATCCCTGTCGCACTGCAGGCAACACACCAGAGAGCTCCACTCTGATCATATGCAGTACATCACAATCATGTCGAATTTGATATAACTGTAGTACAATAGAGCCAGGGAACTGCTGTTGGTGGTAGCTCAATTAGTAATAACGACAGCCTAATAATCGGAGGTCTAGGGTTCAAATCATGGTTAAGTCGCGCTGTATTAGTATACTCGGAACACTGTTATTATTGTTTGTTTTTTGCTTATTTCATCTTTATTGTTTTTTTCATAAAAATCCCACAAAGAATAGTTTTGTTTTTAGAAAAGATTTATTAAAGCTATTGGCATGCCGAAAAAATCAGTCTGCAATATTTAGTAACAGGTTTTATAATAAAAAGTGTGTTATTACAGACTATCGCTAACATTTGCAATAATCACTTGAAATGCGAAGTAAGGAAGGATCTTTTTGAAACTTGACACTATGACAAAGATGCACCTGGTGGACATTGACATCTAAAAGGAAACGGAAACCTTAAATTTGTACACTTACAAAGGATATCTTCCGTGTATCCAATTAGTCTGTTTATAAAATGAGTGACTCTTAACTCGAAAGTATGCGGAAATATATTGAGTATCTATAAACGAAAAGAATATTTCCGCGTCAAGGGATTACAAATAACCTTCGCTAATCTGGTATTACTGCAGTCAAGTTCTGATTATCAGACTCGCAACCATGCATTTCAGTGTGGACGGGTTCTCTTTTGATTCAGTTTTGAAAAGTGTTTCTAAGGTAACAGATAAAATCGTTAAATCTGCAACCAATGCCTCTGGATCATTCTGTCACGTGACTAATCCTGTGAGTTATTCTAACATATTGTGTAATTCAACGTATATCTAGACTCAACAATTTTGCTTAGGAATAAGATAATATATGTATATCAATGATTTTTAAATAACAATAACATATCAATGCAATTAACGAAACTGGTTTTGTTTCCATTGCTTTCATTCTCAGAACACGAGCATTATACCAATATATTATACATATAATACATTGTATACTATTTCAGTTTTCACTGTAATCAACTCTCTTATAACTGATATTGACATATTTCAACAGTAATGTGTTTACATGTCTAATCAATCAATAGGTCATTATCTGTTCCAAATGTATTTATTTTCTCAGAAACTCCCGTACGTCGGCGCCCTGCCAAACAAATCGTGCTCAGGTACATGTATTGTGGTGCGAGGTATGACCAAGATAAATGGAGAGTAAGTTTCTTCATATGTTAATATTGTCGCGTTCATGTCTAACCAAGTATCATTACAGATATAACGGCTTAAATGCAACACTGGGCGAAGGTGATTACTAAAGGGTCATCCCCTGTACGGATACTTTTCATTAGCGTCAGCCCCAGCTTAGAGTGTAAACATATAAAGCTAGCATGGCTATAAGAGTTTTTGTTATCAAATATTCTTGGAGTTTGAAAACCCAATGCATGACAAATCGGACAGCATCGCCAATAAACTGTCAGTGTTAAAAATGAACTTACTTCATGAAATGACAGGTCATTATGCTGTTTCCATAGTGAAAAGTAAATTCCAGCCATTATTTTGTTACAAGATATGACTTTCTTTATGGCATATATAGTTTTATTGAAGTGTTAATTCGATAAAAATGATAAAATTTCTATGAAAATGAGAGAATTCTCATTAAGAGCAGGTTACTCTACACAGTTTTAAAGACTGTCTGTTTTCCAGGCTTCCTTAAACGTTGGCACCCAACAGAATCTTAAACCGTGGTTGATCATCATGTCTATCTAATCTAACTCGAGTTAGTATTTAATTTCCATTTTTTTTTTTTTTAACAATTTGAAAATTACCTAATGAGAGTTAGATAAACATGAATATCAGCTAGAACGAGCTTTCAGCCTCTTTTTTTTTTATCCCATAACGATCATAGCATATCTAGAAAGGCATATGTTTCCCTTGGAAGTGCACTAATACAGTGAATCATGACGTCATAAAATTTAAGCGCAAATCGTTGTTACATGACGTCATAGTTCAAAGATTGACCAGTGAAATTAAGTCCAGTAGTGGGTAACCAGAAATGTTTACCTGCAGGTTTTTCCAACGAGCTGGCCACGAGGAAGTCTAAAATGGTAGGGGGAGAAAGGAAATACATATGGCTTTCTTTTAAGCAATATATGTTCGTTGGTAATACTAATTATCTAAAGCGCTCGGAATTAAAATGTATGAATAATAATAAATTCTTAACATATCAGAACACATTAATGATAATGTGTACAGTAAAACTATCGTATTAATTTGTTTTTTCAGTAATTAAATATTTCCTATTTCCAACCAGTTTTTCAATAAATCTTCAATGTGGATCAGCTGGTACGGATGACATTGCATTTCATTTCAACGTGCGATCCAGTCAAAAAAGTGTTGTTCGGAATAGCCGGCTGAGCAGAGACTGGGGAAATGAAGAAAGACAGGGCGGATACCCGTTTAAAGCAAATGACATGTTTGAATTGGATTTCATTATCAGCAGGACACATATTAAGGTAACTATTATTGTTATTGAGGGAATTATAATTGGTAATCAATATAAATGTATGTTATTGGTATTCGTTATCAATAGGAGTCAAAAAAAAAATCAATGATACTTTATGTGATTACTATTCATTAAACTAAACAGAAACAGGATGGTAGATATAATTGGTACCGTACATACGACGAAAGGGTAAACATCAGGATAACAAATTAGTATTTATTATCTATAATAAAAATCAGAGTCAAACATCACTTTAACTATAAATTGTAATATTAAAACTACATCACATACTAATATTCTTATCATATTATTCAGTATCAATGTTAGAATATAATACATTAGTCACTTTGTATACATTATTTAAGGATTAACTTGAATATATTTTTCATGTTATGGAGATATAACACAAAAAAACGGAGTGAACTCTAAATAAACCGCGAAGCGGTTTATGATGAAAGTACACTCCGGTTTTTTGTGTAATAGCTCCATAACATGAAAAATATATTCAAGTTAATCCTTATAATTTAATCTACTATACACAATCCCTGTGGAAATCCACTTGTATTGATGGACTCTTGTCTCTTAGAAATTATTGCGCTGCTGTATCAGCCAATCAAAAGCGACGTTACAAATGGTGACGTCATTTTTTATGTTATGGGCTGATTACATAAATTTTTAAGACAATGAAAATACTTGTTACAAGCAAGATTAAATCATAACGGGATAATATATAATATGTCATGAATACATTTTCTCCCACCCTTCACAGGTATGTCTCCCGTTTTAGCCGGGAAAGATCAGCTTGTCACCCCCTAGGGGGAGATAGCCTCGTGCCGATTAGCACGTGTTCAATTGTGACGTCATGAAAATGCGTCATCGGTAATTGTGACGTCTTCAAAAGTGAATGACGATATTCATACCCCACATGTGTTTTTGTTTACAAACTTGGTAGATTATTGTTGATGGAGTTTTGACTGAAATAATAGGATGGGAGAATATTCATACCCTACCTTGAGGTGATTTTTGTTGGTTGTCTATCCCTCGACAGAGCCTCGGGTTAGACAATCAAAAAAATCACCCCTCGGTTAGGAGATTTCTCTGTTACACCCTCAAGGTAGAGGAGGATTCTATTAATCAATGTAACAATTACACGTGGTACAGTTGTATTGGATTACTGCACTAAGTAACATTTCCTGTTGAATGTTCTACATTGACTTTATACGTGTCAGGTAAAACTAGACCAGTCCAGTTTCTGTGACTTCATACACCGTATTGACCTGGAGAAGATCACCACATTGGCGATCACAGGAGAGGTGGCTATCCATTATGTCGGATTTCACCATAGAGTAAGTAAACAATGTCAGGCAAAGTATATACGGAAACCCTTATGAAACTTCCTTATTTGCGAGTAGAGTAGGTGTCGTTATTGATAAGGATATGTAATGGTTTCTTCATGGACCTGGTTTAAGAGCATAACGAACACACTTGATTATTCATCAGGTACTGTGTTTAATGTAAAGGCGGTGTCACTTCTCATTGGATGGGGAAGTTAAGAAAAACTTCCTTATAAGGTGATAAAGCAACCCGTCTGAAGGAAATCATAGATCTGCGTCACATACACCGATCTACACATTTTCGTCAAAATAAAGCAAGTTATAGCGTATTTTTGTTTAAAACTAGAGGGGTTTTCCTTAAATTGCTTAAAAAAGACAATGGTATAATTATGCGAGTTTCTAAATAACCGTTAGTGTATGAGCCAAAATAGCAAAACTAATTTTATCGTAACGTTTCACATTTTGCTTAAAGCATCATGGAGAATGTAGTTTTAAGGGAAAGCATTAAACAGAATACCTAGGATTGAGAATATACTTCTCAACAAGAGATGCCTCTACCAAAATAAAACAAAAGGAAGGACAAATTATAACGTTTCTGTTTGTCATCCGCATATTAGCACTTCAAATATAAAATCAGATCTTAATAATAAAAAAAAAAAGGCCATGCAGATACAAAGATCATCTTCGCTAGCCAAGTGTTCGCTTCGCATACACTCCAAGTGGTGTGTATACGAAGCGAACACTTGGCTAGCGAAGATGATGCAAAATAAGTTCGACTGTTGTCTTTCAGCCTACGTTTGATGGCAGTAACTCCGACCACGATATAGAAGTGTCGGACTCCAACTTCATGAAATCAGAGCCATCGATTGCTGGAGAACTGTCGTGTCAACAGCAACCAAAGGGAGGCTATCCACAACCAGTCGGAAGCCAACAGCAACCAAAGGGAGGCTATCCACAACCAGTCGGAAGCCAACAGCAACAAAAGGGAGGCTATCCACAATCAGTCGGAAGCCAACAGCAATCTCCAGGTGGCTTTCCTCAACCAACAGGAAGTCAACCATTTCCTGAAGGTGCCTATCCACAATCCGCCGGAAGTCCCCCACATCCAGCAGGTGGTTATCCACAAGCCATATATCCTGCTGGTGCTTATTCTCAACCCATTGGAAATCCTCAACAGCCTGCTGGTGGTTATCCACAAGCGCTCGGAAATCAACCATATCCGGCAGGTGTTTATCCTCAACCCGCCGGCAATCCTCAACAGCCTGCCGGTGCTTATCCTCAACCCATTGGCAATCCTCAACAGCCTGCCGGTGCTTATCCTCAACCCATTGACAATCCTCAACAGCCTGCCGGTGCTTATCCTCAACCTATTGGCAATCCCCAACAGTCTGCTGGTGGTTTTCCACCAGCAGCCGGAAGTCAGCGATACCCGGCAGGTGGTTATCCGCAACCAGTTGGCGGTCATGATCAGCAACGAACAGGTCCGAGTCCTCAAAGTGGGAATCAACAGCTGGTAAGAAATCTTACAATTATCATACAGTAAGTCATATCAGCATTGGACTTGAGTGTATGTCGAAAGCTAAATGAACAAGAGGCCCAATGGGCCTGCATCGCTCACCTGGTATAAATCTCACACTTGTAACCTTAAAAGTGATCTAAAATAAAGCTACAGGCAAAATATCAGTATTTATGATTAAAATTCATTCAAAAGAACCTGTTATTTTTTTTTAAAACATTTCATCCCTGTGATTGAAAGTCGAACAAAGTCATTATGTTGAACAAATGTTATAGCCTTTCATCCCAGGATGCAACTTGCAATGTATCAACATCCTGGGACCAATGGTTATTCAGAAGAGGTCGTTTAAAGATTAAAAACAATTTTGACCCATGTGACCTTGAATATGAGTCAAAGTCATTCACTTTAAGAAACATAGTAGTCTTTGATCCCAGCATGCTACTGACTAAATATCAACATCCTGAGCCTTTTGGTTATTCAGAACAAGTTGTTTAAATATTTTTAACATATTTGACCCCTGTGACCTTGAATATGGGTGAAGGTCATTCATTTGAACAAACTTTGTAGCCCTTCATCTCAGCATGCTACTGGTCAAATACCATCACCCTGTGCATTTTGGTTATTCAGAAGAAGTTGTTTAATGTTTTTAACATATTTGCCCCCTGTGACCTTGAATATAGGTGAATGTCATTCATTTTAACAAACTTGATAGCCCTTTACCCCAGCATGCTACTGGCCAAATATCATCACCCTGGCCATTTTGGTTATTGATAAGAAGTTGTTTAAAGGTTTTTTAAGACAATTGACCCCTGTGACCTTGAATATAATTGAAGGTCATTCATTTGAACAAACTTTGCAGCCCTTCACCCAAGCATGCTACTGGCCAAATAACATCTCCCTGGACAGTTTGGTAATCGAGTAGAAGATGTTAAAAAAGTTTTTAACATATTTGACCGCAGTGACCTTGAAAATGGGTGAAGGTCATTAATTTTAACAAACTTTGTAGCCCTTCATCCCAGTTTGCTTCTGGTCAAATATCATCACCCTAGGCCTTTCTGTTATTAAGAAGAAGTCGTTTAAAGTAAAATATTGACGCCGGACAACGGACGGACGACAGATGCCGAGCCACGGCATAAGCTCACTTGGCACTTCGTGCCAGGTGAGCTAAAAACCTTCTGTAAAAGTAATATTAGAAATCCACCTTTTCTTTCCTTCTCATGTAATAAAGGAGGAAATAAATTCACTGGAAAACACATCCTAGTCTACACGTTTTCTCTTTTTCTTTTTCGAAATCTATATTCTTTGTAATTTTGACAAAATTTGGTCTCGTGACAAAGTCGAAGGCTTGCAATTAACTATTTTATTGGTTACAGATCAGACAAAAATACAGAATACATGTATCAAAGTGCGATGTCAAAAACAGTAAATTTTACCGCTACGAAGCCGCACAATTCACTTTAATCTTTTATCAAATCATCACAGGTATGCAGTTTTCCGTTACTGATTATTCTGGGCCACGTGTGGTTAAACAAACGTTGACCATTCTGGAACACATTTTACCTCCGGGCCTTTTCGAAGTTCTATCATGTCTTTATATGGTTTTGACGAATCTTCGGTTGTTGTTGTCTATATATCAACTTTGAGTATTTAGTCTGAGTATTCTTTACCTTAAGCCAAATCCGTTGAATATGCCCATCCCTGGGGATATGACTGCAGGAAGGATAGTGACCATCAGCGGGACCCCTCGTACGGGATGTAAGAGGTAATACACTGCAACTAATTATCTTAGCGTTATGGTAATCCCGTCAATTCAACATAACAGTGAAACATTTGGACAAATAATACGTTTTATTATGTAACTGATTTTTAAACAGATTCTGATTGGCCGAGAGCCTTCCACAAACCCGCTCGATAAAAAAAAATGATATTCACCGGTTTTCGTGAAATCGGCTCGGTCACTATTTATTCGTTGGTAAATATCAAAGCATGTTCACCAAGTATTAAGTCCATAATCGTATAACTGATATTAGTATACCGATAAAGACTCTTCATGAATCCAAATAAGCACGAATATTACACAGAAATCAAAGCTCTATCTATTACAATAAACATGATACTAGAAACATGTTAACACCACATAACACTGAAACCACGGCCGTGCACTTTACATCAAACATTTAACACGGTAAGTCAGCCTTAGGTGTTGAAAATAACAGTAGATGTACTGTATTCATTCTTTTGTCATTTCATGTCAGTGATCTTTTGAACGACTACATAGTATAAAGTCTCTTCAGTTTTGACCCCCTAAAGATAAATCATTGATCCGCCCCCGGTTTTCACTTTGTTCTCAGATTCACCATAAACTTAGAGTGTGTCAAAACGGCAATAAAGGACATCGCTTTCCACATAGATGTCAGGATGCAGCGCCTGGGACACTCCCATCAGGTGATTCGGAACTCCTGCATTAGAGGAAGATGGGGTGATGAGGAGAAACATGTTCCTTACTTCCCTTTCCAAGCTAATGCAAGCTTCGACATCACGATTTTGTCTGAACACGACATGTTCAAGGTATGGTAATAAGTTACAGTGGGAATTTGAAATGAAAGTACTACGTTTAACTGTTAATATGTTCGGTTTTGCTGTCCTTGAGAAAATCGGTATGTACATGGATGTACAATGCAATTACCACATTTCTAATGAGAGAATATGAACTAAAATATAAGTTTGTATTCCCACTTTATATAATTCATACATGTTACCTTTTGACGCCGTGTTGTAGGTTGTCGTCAAATCGGTATGTACATGGATGTACAAGGCAATTACCACATTTCTAATGAGAGAATATGAACTAAAATATAAGTTTGTATTCCCACTTTATATAATTCATACATGTAACCTTTTGATGCCGTGTTGTAGGTTGCCGTCAATAACCAGCATTTCACGGAATTCTACCATCGAATGCTGAAATTGGACCGTATCAATGTAATCAACATTTCCGGTGACGTGCAGCTCACTAAAATTAGCTTCCAGTGAGTGGAGGACAATGGCAGATTGTTTCTACTATGTAATGATGGATCGAGAGGCCGCATTTTCAGGAAGTGTGCTTTGAGACGGACGTGTAACAAGCCCATTTTAAAAGCCAAAGTATGCACTCCATTCATACTTGGAGAATCTTCCTGTATCTCTTTTTCCCAACCTACCTCGGCAGTTGTCAAGCACGCTAGATTGAATTGTATCCCATGCATATCTGGTGCAACATACGAGTATGAAATTCTGTCCATAACTAATATATAGTAATATGAAAAATCCCAAGCATATGCCTCCGTTTTGTAAGTATATATTACTATCATTATTGATTATTGACAAGACTCCATTGAGTGCACAGTCTCGTGTCGTCCTAGCGTTCAGGTCTCTATTTGATGAGCATGGTACACAATATATTACGCACTTTATTGAAATTGGTTTCCTGCTTTATTATTTTTCTAATTGATATTAAAAACAAAACTTGAACAATTTGTCTCCAATGAATGTTATAAAATGTGCTCATTTTATTTACAAAACAGCCTAGTATAACGTATACAGCAGTCACTGCAAGTACGAGAACAATACACTTGTACCTAACACTCAATATTCCCCGACCATACCATTCATACACAGACTTCTAGATGATTCATTCTTTCAGTCTCGCAAAAAATATACTCTATTCACTATAAAGAGTTAAAATATAAAACCCTACACAACAACAGCAATAGTATATATAACGTAGTGAGCTAACACAAGTGCATTGATGCATTGACCGATAATCACCTACTAAGATATAAAATAAAACCAATGGAAAGAATTTGTTATCCATTACAAGAAGTCTGCATAAATATAATATCCGTATTTATAACTCAAAAAACTTTCCGAGCTAAAATGAAAGCGAAATAAATAAAACAAATATAATACAGGAGTAGGAGAGAGGGAAAAGCAATGACGAAAATTTGATACTGAATACATATTGTTATACATACAACCTTTGTCACCAGCTAGCCCTAATTCTTAAATCAGAACCACAGTCAACCATGGTGAAGAATTCTGATTTAGCTTTTGCATGTATGACGCTGGAACATACTGTAATTTAAAAGGATTATTAAGAAACATAAAGCTATTTAAATATGAAAATGATTCTACAAAATATAAATTCATTTTTTTCCTTACCGTTTTGTCCATTGTACAAAATTATCATAATCGTATACAAAACAAAACCTGCAGATACATCGTATGAATTGTTACCTAGTTGTCCTGGAATATTTTGGCAGCATTCTGCACTCCATGATCAACATCAAAAAACTGCTCACGCCGATATAACATCAACAGAAACATACTCCCTTAAAGATCAACAATATACAATTAAATATGGCATTAATGTATCGGTATACAAATTTTGATGATTATCTGATTGTCAAATAGTTCCAAGATGATGAAAATGCAGATGTTCAACAAGTTTGCCATGCTTCTTTCCAAATGTTTAAATTTGTGCTTTAAATAAACAGAAACTATGCACATAATTACACTAATGGAAAACATTTACAAAAAATAAATTAATTCCAATACACCTTAGTAATAAAGGCACAGGAAACCCTTCTGTTCCACATCCACTGCCCACATCGTCCAATGCTCAACAGATACTCCACTTCCGAAAGTTTCAACCAATGAAACAGCTATCTTGAAAGGAATAACGAATTAAATGGAAGTATCCAAACCAAAATAAATTCAAATATGTGGATTTAATTTTTTTCTATAGGGTGGTGCATATGTTTCAGATACAAAATCAGAAACCGGTTGGCATGCCCATAAAAGCAAACCAAATTGTGGCTTAAAATAAAGAAAACATCTTAAACTAGGGGCTGGGAATTGTCTAGATGACGGGACTAACAACCTTGTTTCTTCAACATATTTACATTTTTGGTTCATTCTGCCTCAATGAACTTGAGCATTGTACATTACACCAAGAGCAGGAAAAAAAAGCTGTAAATTGTAAACCATAAGTCTCACTAAGTGAAGGTAATCAATATCTGTATTGATCCAGTTAAACAAACAAGTCTGCATATTCAATATTCTAACAATGCCACTATTCATCACTTTTAAAAATGTGTCTACCTGAATTAATGCCTCCGTGTCAAAGAAACATTATCTATCAGTCTTTATTTCAATGTTTGTGCTAAAGTAGATATACAAATCATTAGTCAATCCATTATTCTTTTCTATCACACTCTCAAACTATATCTTACAAAAACAAATACACCCAGAAATATTTTGAAATGGTATAATACACTGTTAAAAAGGTGCTTGAAGTGTAACTATTTATAAAATTATGTGATAATTGCTCATTTTTATTTTATTTTTTATTTTTTACATTTTATGTAAACTTAGAACTGTAAATATTACAAGAATCTTTCGTATCCATGGGTTGTGAGTAGGAAGTTTATGCCCATATTCAAATATCATAGGTGTGATTAATGTATCACCCCTTGGGGAAGAAATAGGAGATTCCAACCCAAGGGGAAGATATTTAAGTTGTCAAACATAAGGCTTGCCGAGTGTTTAATATCCAAATCTCACATCCAAGGGGGAATTAAATTATTCATTTTCTACTCTCTGTTTGCCTGGTCATATACGACACTGGTGTAATGTAAAAGCACAGTTGATGTGATGTCATAAAATTGTTATAAACGGGAAGTCACCTTCTCTCAACCCTACATCACAAAGGGATAAGAGTGGATACCCCTGTTTATGGTAAAAGAATTTAAATCTTAACCTACGCCTGTGGGCATGAAATAGTAATTTTCTCTCGTTCCAATCGTCATTACTAGTTCAGAAATTATAAAAGGTGTTTAAAAAGGCTAAAAATTTGTCACTGATGTTGATTTATCTTGCCAAATTTCACAAAATAAGTTTGCTGAAAAAAAGACACATATTTCTGACTTGTATATGGTTAATAATGGTAAATCATTTAAGTTTTCACTTTCATCACATAGGCAGTTTCTTCATCACCATATCCAATTTTTCCTGATTTTGGGATCACACATCAATCATTGTTGCCTCATTGTGGCACCAGGCATTTGATATGGGGTGCAAGATGGAAATTTCTTGCACCCTTCTTTTTACCCTGGACCTGTATTCGTGAAATCGTTCTCCTACTCAAACACAGATTTTGTGCTGAATACCATTTTCATTGTCCAGATTAACTTCTTGACCATGTCACATGATTTTTGCAAGTTACACAAATGATCGTTTGTGCACAGAATCTTTCCTTGAGCCTGGACAGCTCAATCATACATGCTCAGGAATGAGAGAAAAACGACTTTTGAAATTCTCAGCTTTAAAAGTAATACAATATTTGACAATACAGGTAAACTAGATTTTTTGTAACATAACAATGATATCAGCTATACATTCATAAACCATGTACCACTTTATATCATACAACAGTTCAGTCAGAGCAGACTTACAACAATCAAAACACACTCATCTTCCAAATCTTACACAACATACCACCATTATGAAATATTCTTAAATTGCAACAAATATCACATTTTAAAATAAGAAAAACAAATATAACTATGACATTTTCAGATTCTTCATCACTAAAAATCAAAGTGTATAATAACAGGATGCTTGCTCATGTTTTTGTGAACCACTGCAATAGGGAATATTCCATTAATTTTATATGTAATATGAGCTTAAGCCAAAGCAATCACTTTGCTTTTTTATATCCTGATGAACAAATAATATATACAATTTGGTGCTCAAAGAAATATTCATAAAAACTTCTTAACAATCTTCAACTTTGTAATCTCAACCTTTGACCTTCAGCCTCAGTAGCCCTAGCAATCTTTGACCTTCAGCCTCAGTAGCCCTAGCAATATGTAAACAACTGTTGGAAGGTTGATAACATTTAGCTGAATGATGTTGAGATTTCAAAAAGTTATCAGTATGATGGATTGACAAATAGAAAGACAAATGCTTATTATAATGTCAAATACATATATCAAAGGACTATGTTACTACAGTCAGTATAGGGAAATCTTCAGTTGTTACTGTTGAAAAGTGAAAATTCTCGTGTGTGGAAATGTAACTTTTTGAACGGATTGTGATGTGGAAATGTTCACATTGGCAATCTTACTGAAATCTATTTCTTCTATATACTTTATACAGAGTATATATTTACAATATTTATATAAATATTTGTGTGTCGATATTTTCACGCTTACTTGATCCAAAAAATCTTGAGCATTTCCAAACCACAAAAAAATACTTTTACAGTATCTAACACAAAAAAAGCATGTCTTGACTGAGCACCATATATATAGCCTCAACATAGCATCATGGAACTGTTTTGCATTTAAGTAGACAGTACTCGATTACATCAATTTGCAATATATATGATAGAAATGAAGCTACCTGAAGTTTTCATTGCCATTCTGAGTTGTTTGGACTGTACTTTGTTATAAACCTTTAATTATGTATTACAGGAGTATATATAACACATTACAGTTACTGGATGAATAATAACTTTGGGCGTGCTAGAACATTTTATCTCAAGTGATGCTTTCATGGTATTTCGAAAAATTCTAAACTTTCAATAGACTTTCCTCAACTAATTTTGCACATTCTTTATCTATTTAGATAACCAGCATGTTACAAGCCTTGGATTTTAGAGTCTGCTGTGATGTTATCAAAATTGATATCTTTATCTGTTATTAAAACTACAGTAGCTGAATTTCAGACTTATATGAGCAAAACGTTGGTAGTTATCATACAGTTCCGTGAGAAAACCAGTCTACCAGCTTTGTGTAGACTGCCTTAAGATATGACCGGATGGTTAACCAACACTAGGCAGTTGTGTTGACCCGTTCATACTCCTCCTCCTCATCTGCTAAGGTATACATAACAGGAGTGCCCTTTTTAACAGAGTCCTCTGTTAACGTCACCTTCACTATCTTGGACCCTGGTACTTCATACATAGCTTCATTTAGTACGTTCTCCTGAAATAGTTAAAAGTGACAATGAAGTAAAACGGACATGAAACAAGGTTACCATGAAGCAGTACAAATATTTCATTTGTGAGTCATTGATATCAGAGAAGAAATAATTCAACATACCTTGTAGATCAATGAGTGCAATAAATATAAAACATCATGGAATTCATGAAGCATTGATTTATGAAACCAAGGGGAACAAGTCATTTAATTATGGTCAGATAATTGTATTACACTCACTCCACTGGTTAAGGGGACATAACTCCATAAACTAAGGTTGGATAATGGTGGTTATCCAATATTGATAAAGAAAATTCAAATTAGGAAGCACTATAAATGAACACAATGTACCATACTAAAATATAGAAGAAAAGAAACAAGAGGCCTAAGAGACCCTCAGCTCTCAATGGG
Organism: Mizuhopecten yessoensis; assembly: GCF_002113885.1. Classification (NCBI taxonomy): domain Eukaryota; kingdom Metazoa; phylum Mollusca; class Bivalvia; order Pectinida; family Pectinidae; genus Mizuhopecten; species Mizuhopecten yessoensis. The sequence goes on from NW_018404492.1 coordinate 1,338,143, forward strand.
ACAGATATTAGTTGCTCCTTCTTCATACTTATTGCAAACAAGATCAGCTCAACTTCTGAACTATTTTTGTGACCTGTAAGTTGGATGTGGATCAAGTTTGTTTTTTATGCCAACACAACAACAGATGTTACTCTCAGCAGCAAAATATCAAAAGGGACTTGAAACATCTAGATTTTAAAAAGCTGCTGATTCTTTTAACATGTTTGACCCCTAGCTGTGACAGTGAAAGTAGGTAAAGTCAATTTATCTTGGGAAATGTTTTAGTATTTCATTCTAGTTAAATGTAGCTACTGACCATATATCATGACCCTAGGCGTTCTCCATATGGAACAAAAGATTTAAAAGCTGTGTAATCTAACAACTATTGTCCACATTTGACTCCAGTCAGATCTTAAGATGACTTTGGACCTCAACAAAATACATAGAAAAAAAAAGTATGCGCCCAGTTTTCATCACATAATAACTAATTCCCTTTACTCTCTTTCCAACTGTTACCCAATAAGCTAATTTAAGAACTATGCAATAGTTCGGTTATTCAAGTTTCATCAAGATTAATACATCTTAGAACATGTTACTTTTCGTAAACCTTAAATAAATCAGAGCACACTAAGTTGGTCATGTGAACATTTTGCTCCAGTTTGAGCTCAGCCTTAGTCTTTGATATCGATTGTACTTATCATGCTGACCAACCTTCACAAAAATTATAAAAAAAAAATCAGGTTAGTAAGTTATAATGCAGAAACAAGAAGTGGCTGTCATCGACTATATGCTCCTCCCCTAAAATTGTAATGGAGCGGAGCAGAACAGGCAGTAAATATACAACAAAGCAACACAATCTGTTAACTTACGAGTACTGTCCTCAGACCACGAGCACCTGTTTTCTTCTTCATTGCAATATCCGCTATAGCATTAAGAGCTCCGTCTTCATATTCAAACTCAGACTGAAAAGAAGGTGGAACATTTTTTTCGTTTTAGTAATGAAATCTAATTTTAATATTGTCTACAATTCCAACAAACCGATAACCCAAAGGCTAATTAACAAACTCCACTCCCATATCATAAAAGAAGAACAGTATCTGTAAAAATAGTTCAAAAAGAAATTGTAATCTTCTAACTACCTAAATCTGGTAACAGTCGTATGATCAACTTTCATAAAAATCAACCATGAAGTGTTTTTGTTCCGATAAGCATCACATTTCTTGACAAACTTCTGACCACTGACCACTGACAAGATATATATACTGTAGTACATAAATATCAACACCTTGTCCAGACACCCTTTTATGAATATGCATCTAAAAAATCCAAACGTTTTGCTCTGAATACAAATCTACACCCTTGGAAAATGAACGCATGTGGTAAGCTATTCCATTGGTTTCAGGTATTATAAAAAAACTGACTTTTTGCTAGGCGTATATCTGTCCTTTGAAGATTAAATAGGAATAACTACAAACTTCAAAGCTGATCAATTTTACTGTTATGCTAATTCAAGATTATTTTGATGTACATCAAAGGATCAAACTAGTCTACTTGTGTTATCCTAATGGTAGTGCAAACAGGGAGCATTGAATTTTATCATGACATGTTCTGAGGGTGTCTATTCATAGATTTAAGTAATGAAAACAGAAAAGCATCGCAATACAATTGATAACATCATAGCAGGTCGGAGGTCTACTTACATCACTTTCAGAAAATATTTTTTTGTACTGTCGTATTGGGGCGTCCACTGGCTCAGTAAGAATTTTAACAAGACTGTTAACACCTAAAGAGTGCAGTGTTACCAGTACGGGAATACGGCCACATAGTTCTGGAATCATTCCAAATTTCATCAAGTCTACAGCTTCTACTTTTTCTAAGATGGCGTCAAGTTTAGCACTATCCTCATCTAATCCTTCGGTGCTGCTAGTTTCGCTTATTTCCTCTTTCTGATTGAAGCAAGCTCCAAATCCGAAGTCCTGTTAAGATGTAACACAGATTAACTACTGTAGCTATAATAGCTGTAGCTACAGAAATTATATTAAGTTACTTTGCTATTCAATTATTTTAAGATAACATACATGATAGATTTTGGTTGAAAATAATGTTTTCACTACCTTAAAGCATGAATTATGTAAAATATATCTTTTTAGCCAGAGTTAAGCCCAATGACATTTGGCCTATAAAAATGGCAAAAGTGTGGATTGACTTCACTTACTCATTTCAGAATCTGAACCTGTATTTTGAAATGATTTTTTTAGTTTTTACGTCTAAAGCACACATATAAAATCTGCTCGCAAGGGGGAAGAGTTCACTATCCATCTGATCACCAGCAAATACAGCATGTTTAATATTTATTGTCAGGAAATACAGTATATTCATCACCAGGAAATATGGATCATTCAATTGATAATTACTACTTATTGGCAGTAAAATACATAATATTTAACATGTATCACAAGGAAATACATCACAATTTATACTATTCATCATCTGACAGTATAGTTCACCAGGAAATACACTGTTTACTATTGTATAACCGGTAATATACATCAGATATACTGTATGTTATACTGTCATCAATGAAAAACATAAATTCACCATTTATCATCAGCAATCATAACGTACTATTTTATCACCATTAAAACACAGTGCATTTACCATTACCATAAGAAAACTTGAAAATGATAATTAGCAGATCAAAAGTATAGACACATAAGAATCCAAATTCTATTGTCTTAATTGGATGAATAATATTCTAATGCGGATCAAGAATTACAGAAATATAGAATAAAATTTTACATTACCTTTTCTGATATCCGAGCCTGAATTATTTTGTCTAAACCTATAAATGCTCCAGATGCAATAAAGAGAATGTTTTTGGTGTTGATTTGTATGAGTTCATTCTTCTTGTTCTTCAGTGATACAGTAGTTGTAGTTCCCTCCAGAGTCTTGAGAAAGGCCTGCTGTACCCCTTCCCCACCTACGTCTCGTCCAACGTTGTGTCTAGGCACCTTGATCTTGTCTATCTCATCCAGAAATATGATACCTGAAATTTGATTCGAAGTAATGATACACATTACATGTTCCATGTAACAGAAGAAGTCAGCATGTTTTGAATGGCGACATATACAAGACCTAATCATCGTAAACCGGGAAACTTAACTCATGGAAAAAAATGTTCTCGCTCAATGGGGTGTGAAAATGTCTCGTGTTACACACTATACAGTATGAGAAATAGTCTAAATGTGTGAGCTCCTTGCATGAACATCACCCTGGTATCGGCATTGAAACGACGCATCACCGATCGACTGTCTTATCAGAGATCAGCACAAGTCTTTCCTATTTTTTATTCCATAATATTGAGCACCATTGAACCAAATCGCATGTATGTGTGAACATGTCATGTATGCACCATGGAGGAAAACTGCTACTCAACTGCGAAGTTGTGCGCACCGTGTGCACCGTGTTTTGGTGCAATGTGGAACCACATAACTGTGATTGTAGCAGAGATTGTTACACAACTAAAACAAACAAGAGGCCCAATGGGCCTGCATCGCTCACCTGGTATTAATCTCACATGTGGACTAAAATACAGTTACAGGCAAAATATCAGTGTTTCATTCATAAGAACCTATTGAAAGATTGAAACATATGACACCTGTGACCTTGAATGTCGAACAAGGACATTATAATATTAGGTTGAACAGAGTTTATAGTCTTCCAACCCAGCATGCTTCTGGAAAAATATCATTACCCAGGACCTTTTGGTTATACAGAACAAAACATTACAAGATTTAAACATATATTGACCACTGTGACCTTGAATATAGGCGAAGGTCATTCACTTGGTAGTCCTTCATCCCAGCATGTTAATGGCCAAATATCATCACCCTTGGCCTTTTGCTTATTAAGAAGAAGTCATTCAATGGTTTTAAACATATTTGACCCCTGTGACCTTAAAATATATATGTCAAGGTCATTCATTTGAACTTGGTAGTCCTTCATCTCAGCATGTTACTGGCATTATCCTAGGCCTCTTGGTTATTCAGAAGAAGTTGTTTAAAGGTTAAGAACATATTTGACCCTGTGACCTTGAAAAAGATGAAGGTCATTCATTTGAACAAACTTTATAGCCCTTCATCCCAGCATGCAATTAGCCGAATATCATCACCCTAGGCCTCTCGGTTAATCAGAAAAAGTTGTTTAAATGTTTTTAACCTATTTGACCCCTGTAACATTGAAAGTGGGTCAAGGTCATTTATTTGAACAAACTTGGTAGCCCTTCATCCCAGCATGTTACTGGCCAACTATCATCACCCTAGGCCTCTTGGTTTTTAACATATTTGACTTCTGTGACCTTGAATATAAGTCAAGGTCATTTATTTGAAAAATCCTGGCAGCCCTTCATCCCAGCATTATACTGGTCAAATATTATCACCCTAGGCCTTTTGGTTTTTCAGAAGAAGTTGTTTAAATGTTTTTAACCTATTTGACCCCTGTGACCTTGGATATAAGTCAAGGTCATTTATTTGAACAACTTGGTAGCCCTTCATCCCAGCATGCAATTAGCCAAATATCATCACACTAGGCCTCTCAGTTAATCAGAAAAAGTTGTTTAAAGGTTTTAAACATATTTAACCCCTGTAACATTGAAAGTGGGTCAAGGTCATTTATTTGAACACAGTTAATCAGAAAAAGTTGTTTAAAGGTTTTAAACATATTTGACCCCTGTAACATTGAAAGTGGGTCAAGGTCATTTATTTGAACAAACTTGGTAGCCCTTCATCCCAGCATGTTACTGGCCAACTATCATCACCCTAGGACTCTTGGTTTTTAACATATTTGACCTCTGTGACCTTGAATATAAGTCAAGGTCATTTATTTGAACAAACTTGGTAGCCCTTAATCCCAGCATGCAATTAGCCGAATATCATCACCCTAGGCCTCTTCGTTATTCAGAAGAAGTTGTTTAAAGATTTTAACATATTTGCCCCTTGTGACCTTGGAAATTGATGAAGTTCATTGATTTGAACAAACTTGGTAGCCCTTCAGCCCAGCATGTTACTGGCCACCTATCATCACCCTAGGACTCTTGGTTTTTAACATATTTGACCCTTGTGCCCTTGGAAATTGATGAAGGGGATTTATTTGAACAAACTTCGTAGCCCTTCATCCCAGCATTATACTGGTCAAATATTATCACCCTAGGCCTTTTGGTTACTGAGAAGAAGTTGTTTAAAGTAAAAAGTTGACGCCGGACGGACGCGGGACGGACGCCTCACCATGCGATAAGCTCACTTGGCCCTTCGGGCCAGGTGAGCTAATAAATTATTAGTACTTTAACCAGTTTGACAAAATGAAAAATTCAAATTACAAATAATGGCATATCAGGCAATCAGAGTTCACTTTGGCTATCTTGTTTCATTGACTCAAAAACTCTATGTTAAGTTACAGCAGGGTCATGAGAAACCATATCTATTTGCAGTCTGATTTTGGCAGTTGTTAGCCAATCAGGAGTTACTACAGTATTTGCCATCATATGTACCCCTCTCCAGCCCCTCACACTCTACAGCAAATATGTCAACAGGAATCCTCATTTTTTACACAGTATCGTTAACTGTTGTTTCACATCAGATAACCAAACTTCTTCATGTTTAGGATAGCCTCTTACTGAGAATTACTACTCCATGATATAGCACATGTCACAGATAATGAGGAAAATGCTGGCGGATAACGTGATCTTACAGATTAAGCTTTACAAAGTTTGACTATCGATCTTCAATATACGATTCACCAGTTTGGATATATGTAGTGTACCAGGTAATTTCAAAGTTTTACATAATACACAAACAATGTACGTCTTAAACATGTCACGACGTTTCAAGACTGACTGGTCTCTTTGTCAAGGTATGACGGAGTCACTCAGTCATAGCCTGACAAAGGGACCAGTGGGTTTTGAAACATTGCTACATTGTGTATATGTATTAAGTAAAGCTTTGATCTATTGTGACTTTCTTATTAAAACTGTGTCCTCACACTATGATTTTGTATGCATGCACATTGCCTTGGCTGAGGAGAGCAACCTTTTTTTAGTGCTGAGTTCATGAATGCATTACACTGATGAAATGATCTACAACTTGTACCTTTAATACAAATTGATAATCAATTAATCCTAAAGTACCTGTTTCACACTTTTCCACATCGTTGTTGGCGTTCAGTAGAAGCCTTGATAAGACACCTTCCACATCCTCCCCCACATAGCCAGCAGAAGTCAGAGTTGTACAGTCGGCTACAGCAAACGGCACTCCTAGACACTCGGCAAGCTTGGAGCTCAATAAGGTCTTCCCTGAGCAACAAAGAAAACGCTTATAATATTAACAACTTGGAATCAAAAGCTGTATAATCAATATTACACACAATTCAAATATTGATCCTCAAACCACAATTTTACAATAATAAAAAATAAGAAATATCATAATACACTCACAAACTCCTGTAAATTAGAACAATGCTACTAAATATCAATTACAACTTTCTGCCATAATCAACAGAGATAATAATTCTATTAGATATGCTGGTGTAATGGTATTAGTCGACTCACCAACCCCTGTTGGTCCAAGCAGAAGAATGTTGCTCTTGTCCAGCTGTACTTCTTTGTCCCCGACTTCTGTGAGTTGTATTGGTGTCATTGCCTTGGCAGGAGGGAGAGGGGACTGCCTGTTCAGCATGGGTGAGCCTGATACAGCCAACAGGGCATCTATATACAGTCATATCAAAAATAAACAACAGGGCATCTATACAGTCATATCAAAAATAAACAACAGGGCATCTATACAGTCATATCATAAATAAACATCAGGGCATCTATACAGTCATATCAAAAATAAACAACAGGGCATCTATACAGTCATATCAAAAATAAGCAACAGGGCATCTATACAGTCATATCAAAAATACAAATGCAACAAGGCATTGATAAAAATCTCATTTGATACAGGTTTACAACCGTCTTAAACATACACTTTACCATACATCATGTTAGCAGTACCTAGCATAGGTTATGTATCACTCTACCAACTGCATTCTCTGATAATGAATTTATCGCATCTGTACAGTATAATTCTAAAACAACATTTAAGTTAAAGAGTACCATTGCATCAATTATAATCGCAAAGGAGAGTTCTATACAGAGCTAAAAAGTTTTTTCTGGCTTAGAGTTACTCCCCTGTAAAGTAGTTGATGCTTTGCAGCCCATAAATTGGAAATTATTTTGATGCTGTGCTTGTACAATTCCTGTATGACAACTTTTGCAAATTGTAGACTATGCAATGTTAAGATCCCAAGTTAAATCCCTGCAGTTTCTTTACCATCATTATAATTATTATTTCTATTTTCAAACGTTCGAATTTCAAAAAATACAATTCTGTAAAATGTATGGCATTATGTGACTTTGCAGACTATTTCTATCGAAACAAGACAAACAAATATTTCACAAGTGACGATGGTAACTAATTAGTTTAACTTGTTGATGCTCTTTATACCTTAAACATATATCTTGTTGAAAAATATTTTCTATAAATAGTTACAGCAATCTTGACTTTTGGATCCTGAAATGTGTTTTTTTAAACTATTTCATGAAGTTTTAATCCATATCTACATGTATTTACAAATGAAGTCATTAAAGTTATGAAAAATGCTTCTATAAATAGTACTGATGACTTATTTAAATCTTATATATTTTTTTTTTTATTTCCCATTCAATCAGATCCTGATCAAATCTTCAAACAAATAACCAAAAGAATGCTAATTGTCGATGATTGTTAACACTGGATTGTCAAGAGCTATATAATACACACCAGGTCGACTCAATTTGCCCAAAGGGCTTTGCGTGTCCATGTTATAACAATCCATGTACGGCTGCACTGGGCTAGCCTTGGCTATCTGGGACTGGTGGTGTCGGACCCTCATGTAGTGGTTAAATGTTTGAGTAGCCAGCACTTTCTTGGCCCTGTGTTGTCCAGTCACATATCGGTTTAAGTATTCATGGATCTGTAAAATAAAACATAAATTGATTACAGAATGAAATAGATGCAATGAAACATGTGTTTATCATATAAACACATAAGCATGTGAAGTTACAGGTCTAAAGCTGCAGTACTTAGTCATGACTTACCAAAATGCAAAACCTTCTCCAAGCTTAAGGTCGTAGAGGTAAAGTTCAAGGATGCATGTCAATTTTTTAAACGATATTGTACTTATCAAGGCACATAAGCATGTGAAGTTACAGGTCTAAAGCTGCAGTACTTAGTCATGACTTACCAAAATGCAAAACCTTCTCCAAGCTTAAGGTCGTAGAGGTAAAGTTCAAGGATGCATGTCAATTTTTTAAACGATATTGTACTTATCAAGGCACATAAGCATGTGAAGTTACAGGTCTAAAGCTGCAGTACTTAGTCATGACTTACCAAAATGCAAAACCTTCTCCAAGCTTAAGGTCGTAGAGGTAAAGTTCAAGGATGCATGTCAATTTTTTAAACGATATTGTACTTATCAAGGCACATAAGCATGTGAAGTTACAGGTCTAAAGCTGCAGTACTTAGTCATGACTTACCAAAATGCAAAACCTTCTCCAAGCTTAAGGTCGTAGAGGTAAAGTTCAAGGATGCATGTCAATTTTTTAAACGATATTGTACTTATCAAGGCACATAAGCATGTGAAGTTACAGGTCTAAAGCTGCAGTACTTAGTCATGACTTACCAAAATGCAAAACCTTCTCCAAGCTTAAGGTCGTAGAGGTAAAGTTCAAGGATGCATGTCAATTTTTTAAACGATATTGAACTTATCAAGGCACATAAGCATGTGAAGTTACAAGTCTAAAGCTGCAGTACTTAGTCATGGCTTACCAAAATGCAAAACCTTCTCCAAGCTTAAGGTCGTAGAGGTAAAGTTCAAGGATGCATGTCAATTTTTTAAACGATATTGTACTTATCAAGGCACATAAGCATGTGAAGTTACAGGTTCAAAGCTGCAGTACTTAGTCATGACTTGCCAAAATGCAAAACCTTCTCCAAGCTTAAGGTCGTAGAGGTGAAGTTCAAGGATGCATGTCAATTTTTTAAACGATATTGTACTTATCAAGGCACACAAGCATGTGAAGTTACAGGTCTAAAGCTGCAGTACTTAGTCATGACTTACCAAGATGCAAAACCTTCTCCAAGCTTAAGGTCGTAGAGGTGAAGTTCAAGGATGCATGTCAATTTTTTAAACGATATTGTACTTATCAAGGCACATAAGCATGTGAAGTTAAATGATCATGACCATACAGCTACACTGCTATTCCTGAATCCATTACTGACCTAAACACAAAACTTACCAGCTCATTTTTGTGTTTGCCTTTCCTGGGTGGGGAATATGTCTGATTGGAATGTAAAAAGCCTTCTCTGAGGCCTTCTTTTACTGTAATGCCTGTACATACATGTACATGTATAACCTACCATTTTTGGTGTGAGAGGCTTTGTTTCTTCTTGTACATGTTCATGTAGTTCAGGCCCATCTATGAACATGCTCTTACAAGTCATTGACACACACCGTACAAACGTTCTATCAACTGAAACACATTAGGAATCAAAATAACTTAATAGCTGTGTAGTATTTTGTGTCATCTTACATTCAGGGAATCTATCTTGAAACCTATATACATTAAATTTAGGATAAAAAGTTGAAGCACATGATCTATTGTACTTAACTAATCTTTTCCAAATATTGTAATGATCCTAAAATGATAATGTGTGAATGTTTCCTACAAACACGGCAGTCTTTCAATTCATGTTTTTTTTCAATAACATTTCCGTTTCAAAGTATAACAATAATGAGTAAATAAAATATGATAACATTCCAATATTTCCATAAGTTTTACACTGTTAACTTGTATTTCATCTCCAATCCATATATATCTTTAGGTTGGATAAAAGAGAGGAATGAATGGAACACATTTTAGTATGAAGGGTAAGCTACCAGTTGTAGTACTTTAATTTGCATCTGTGTTTGTCACTGCTTACACAAGATGTATAGTTCATATACACAGCCACTCATAATAAGAGCACAATGCCAGGGTGCATGATATAGTACCTGTCAGCAGCCATGATAGGGTAGATAAAGTGGTGTACCTATTAGTCAGGTGTATATGAAGATGTTACAACACCGCTACATTAATAATCCTGAAGACCACCAAACTACACCAGTTTGAACTTTGACCTTGATAAAGCAGAATACATATATGACACGTACAGGTAATCGTAATCATTCATCAATACAATATTATACAATGTAATATTTATCCTGTAAAACTTATGTAAATGTAAGACTGTTTCTAAGTAAGTAAAATAATTTATCTGTGTTATTACCTGCATCTAAATACTCCAGACTTGATCCACACTTTGGACAATTAAGAAAACTTCCATCTCGAGCCCTCCCACTTCTCATATCACCTTTGTATTTAAGATTGTCTGTAGTAATGCTTCGCTTTGGTACATCTTGGATAATTTTTATGGCAACTAGATTGTTACCTGCAACAGAACATCATGAGTCAACAAACATCAAAACATTAACACATACATGTAATTTTGTTTGCTAATACATGTAGATATATAGGACTTATATGAGTTTCCATTTCATATGAAATTTATGAAACAAGTCTAAGAATTTTAGAGGTGCTCCCTAAAATAAAATTTGACATTCGAACGCTTCCAATTCAAAGATTGGTACTGTTCATTGTAAAATATCTGGGGTGAATAGTGAAATATAAGAAAAAAATGTTTACACAGTGAACTGTTGATTTATGGAACACTCTTCCGTCTAATGTTGTGAATTCAAGCACAGCTAAACAATTTGAATGTGTCGCCTGTCCCGCTTTGTCAATATAAAAAGCATTTGACATAGTACATATGGAAACGGACCTAAATGCAAAATCATAACATTGATTTTTTTAAAGTCCAGAAATTTCATGTTTTTATCCGAAAAAGTGCAGAAATCCATGAAATGTTTTAGAGTAGTAGGCTCTACTACCCATGATGCATGTATGATTGAGGTTTGATTGGTGTAGCTCTTATTCTTTGTCAGAAAGAGCCTAATATGCAAGAGCTAAACGCAAAACCTTAACGTTGAGTTTTTTCCTAAGTCCAGAAATTTGAGGTTTTTAGCCAAACAATACAGAAATCGTTGAAATGCTAGTAAAGAGTGTAATGCATTCAGCTATTCATCCCATGATACACCTATGACCCAAGTGTGGTTGCTCTAGCATTTATACTTTGTCAGAAACAGCCTAATATGTAAAAGCTAAACGCAAAATCTTAACGTTGAGTTTTTTTCTAAGTCCAGAAATTTGAGGTTTTTACCAAAAAAATGAAGAAATCATTGAAATGTTTTTAGTGCAGTAGGCTCCACTACCCATGCTACATCTATGATCGAGGTTTTGTTGGTGTAGCTGTGTCAGAAACAGCTTAACGCAAAACCTTAACATTGTTGACGCCGCCGTCGCCGTCGGAAAAGCAACGCCTATGTGTGTCTTTCCGACATCCGTCGTAGGTGACACAAAAATGGATGAACAACTAGCAAAACCTAGTGCAAGAAAGAGGGCGCGTCTTAATACCAATGCAATATGTATACTACCCCATACTACCCAGTAATGTACCCAGTACTACTTTAATACTGTGAAATATCACATTTGTAGAAGTTCTTTACTTCTATCTGTCATATTTTATAGGAAAATATGCGATTTGGTGCTGAAGACAGCTCCTAGTGACTGATCCAATACTACCCCATACGACCCAATACTACCCCATACAACCCAATACTACCCCATACGACCCAATACTACCCCATACAACCCAATACTACCCCATATGCATACTACCCAGTTATGTATACAATACTAATTTAATACTGTAAGATATCATCTTTGTCATTTTAATTAGATTGGTTTCTGCCTGTCGTACTTCTTCAAAGATTATGTGATTTATGCAGAATAATTGACCAATATGCTAGGTAATTTTCTTTTATCTGCCGTATTTTTTAAGCAAAAATATGCCACTTCGTGCAGAATACCTGACCTACCCAACAGCAGAGACGTATATATATTACAATATATACGACTCTGCCAATATAGTCTTCTATCCAATATGACGACCCAATAATACAAATATTTAACATTTATATAATGCCCTATATAATTTGTAAAATTACCCTAAAGCAACATATGTGTAATAGTATTTACAAAAAAGGCAAAATGATAATCATCTTTATGTGCACAATGTCATAAATGAATAAACAAAGGTAGGTATGTACATGACGTTTGTGAAAAGAACCTAAAATGCAGACGTGAAGTGGTGAGTTTTTATGTCCTTCTTAAATTTGGTCATGATATATATATTTCACTTTCTAAAAGTAGATGGTAAGCTATTCCACAACGTGGCCGAAAGCCTCGCCGGTTACTACCTAATACTACTTTGATTCTGTGAAACATCTTCTAAAAGAAGTTATTAACTTCTGTCTGTCGTATTTCCTCAGAGAATATGCACTCGGATGCAAAATACTTTAAACCATGTAATTAGAAAATGCTACTTAAGTCTGTATTTAAACAATATATATAATAGGTCTCTGATTAATCATATATTTGTTTCGTCCCCAGATACCCGATATTTATAAGATCTAGAATATTTTGTACTTGTACTGCTACACAAATTAAATTAAAGATTAGTATCAGTTTATTCATGAATGTAACATATATACGCCATCACGGGATTAGATTAGTCCGTGATAACACTTACGTAAAAAAAAAATGTAGTAAGAATTATTTCTTGACTAATCATTTTGTTTTAAGCCTAATTTAATTACTTACAGTAGAAAATGTTACCTTTGCAGTAATGAATTAAGAAGAAATATCAAACACAACTGTTTTAAGTAATTCAACAGAATTTTGTTCTCTACATTTACTACAGTGACATGTACATATGTCAATGCAGAGACGTCACAACACCCCCTCCAAGTTAATTTAATAATTGATAATTTTGAATTTCATATGATTACATCTAACTTTTATTTGCAAATGATTGTGATGAAAAACGCAGTAATGAGTCTCAGCATTGGACTTTTTCGGACGATTATCGTGTGAAGATAAGAATGGACATACATATTTCCAATCAGATGACTGAAGAATGTTAGGATACTTTTTTTTAATTCTTTACGTTACCGTTACCGATCTCCTGAACCACAGACTTAGATGGCCAATCTAATTCCCTGACTGAACCAAGCTCTGCCTATCATGAGATAGACTTAACAAGACACAAGGACGTTATCCAAACAAATTGTAGACGAAATTGATGCACATTAATTTTTATGTTTCAAACCTCCCAAAGAAAATTGTCCGATGAGATTAAATGAATGCTCAGATATGTCCCTGGCCCGATAATTGACTGATGAAAATTTCGTAATCCATTCTCGACGTTTGTGACCTCAGAGACGTGCTGATGATTTAAGTCTCCAAGTTTCATTGGCAAGATAAACATTTACTTGAAATTTACTTGTAGTCACTTACCCAATCTAATTGTCAACCCAGACATGCGTCCCCAATTGCAATCATTCAATAACCATCCAAATAACAGTATACTTGTGTGTTCACCAGGGGAGGGTGAAGTCACCGATAAGGTGTGGCTTTTACTATCAGCGGTAATTGGCTCGTTTATCTGGTGATTGATGGCTTTAGAAAATTGCAGACGGGGTCATCTATGTACGATTCAAGACTATGAACAAGGAGTCAAGGAGAAGAATTTTAGAATAGTCCCGGGTTACAGAATTTAAGCTTTGATTACCCGAAAGTTGAAATTCAAATCGGGTTGTTCTTATTGATAATAACATAGGGACGTATAATTACATGTATACGCCTCTGTTGCTTTTATCACAGATTTACATAATCTAATCCGGTACTTAATCTTCTCCTTGAAATGTTTTGAAATATGCCGAAGTGCTTCAAAGTGACTTTCACCGAAGATTTATTGTAATATTTCATTGCAAAAACAAAACCCTCCAAAAAAATAAATATTTGCCAAATCTCAGATTATTACGACAAGGAAGAGCTAATTCGGACGGATATATTTAAAACTTTGCAGAAGACTAATTCGTCTATGCGATAAGTCTTGTAATGGAAGAAGGTGAAAGCAGTATACAATATCTTGAGGGGAAAAAACACCTAGAAGTTTAGACAGATATCATCATTAAAATCTATCAGAAAATTATAACAATGAACATGTTAAAAAGTAATCCGTTCTACAGACAGAAACAAAATTGGATCACGTCTCTGTGAATAATGACAGTGTAATAGTAGTAGAAAAGAATAGATATTTTTGTTAAGGTTGTATATATAGATTTAAGTAAAGGTAATTAGGCAGTTCTAGGTCGTATTTTAGGACTGGGTCATATTTGATAGTATTGTGTAATACTTTTATGTGACAGTTTTGGGTTATATATCGAGCAAATATCAATCATTCTACATCGAATCGCAAGTGTTCCAATAAAAAAACGACGGACAGAAAGTAATATTTCTGTTTACGTTATATATAGCACTGTATCAAAGCATATTGGGTGCATAACTGGGTTGTATGGGGTAGTATTGGGTCAGTCACAGCATTTCTATGATGTCTTCTGCACCAAATCGCATATTTTCCGACAAAATATGGCAGATAGAAGTAAATAACTTCTACAAAGATGATATTTCACAGTAGTACTGGTTACATAAGTTGGTTGTGGCCTATGGGGTAGTATTGGGTATTTAGACACGCCGTGCGGAAATAGAGTTTTAAAGAAAAATCGAAATAAATATCACAATTTTTGAAATACGTTTTTATTTGATGATTTTTCTATTTCAAAGCTGACTATCAAAGGATTGTAACATCCTAATTTTGTCAGGATAACATTTGTATTATCTATTTATTGTCGAGTTGAGGCTCCTGTCTGTGGATTGGGCCTTACATAACATGCCCTGATGCATGTTCACAAACCAGTTGAAAGTGAAAAGTGGTAAAACACCTTAACAATCGACTTAGTACTATTCTATCAGACTGGAACGAGTACCTGTGATCGTTTCCAGTATGAAACAGCTGCCTGACGTCATATTTACCCAAAACACAACCCAGACCCCTGTGTCAATAATCTGCGTTTCGATTACGTTTTTCGTATCTTATCTAGTATTTACCCAAATATCCAAGTCGACTAATGGCTAGATTCTTTAACGGATGGATACATCGACGACACAGTCCAATACCTGCCATCACAACGTCATGGACGGCAGCTGTTCTTCAAGGAAATGTCTAAAAGATTTTGGTCACTTTCTGTTGTTGGATCAGGTCAAGGTCATACATGAGACTTCATTTTTCATTCTTAAAATAGATATCGACTAAACTTGCAACAAAAACTAAATCAAATTACATTACAAAGAATTAAACCTTTTATGTAAATGTTCGAGTATTTATTTGTTTGAATATGGCTGGAAAATATATTTTTCACAAATACTTAAATAGTGCATGTATGCAAGCATTACTCCCTACAGCTAGGTATTGCATCCGGTATGGGGCTACACTAAAAATGGTAACGTACTGTATCTCATTCTAAATATTTACGGAATAAGGCTTGTACTATCATTATCCCCCGAAATACTTTTAAAAATAGTAAAACATGTATGCAAGCATTACTCCCTTCAGCTAGGTTATGGGGCTACACAAAAAATGGTGTAACACATTTTTATTCAAATTTACCAGAATTTAATAAAAGGAAATTATCTTACCCATTTGATGAAATTGTACGTAATGAGCAAACCGTAGAAAAACTGTTGTCAAATCTCAATGAAGATAAATTAAATCACAAGGACCAGATATTATGCATCCCAAAGTTTTGAAAGATTTTTGAAAGAAATATACATACACCCCTATCAGAAATATTCAATAAATCATTGTCAGAAGGAAAGTTACCTAAAGCGTGGAAAGAAGCAACTTTCGCAGCCATTTTTAAGAAAGGTTCCAAATCCGAAGCGGGAAATTATAGACCAATCAGCTTAACGAGTATAATGGGAAAGACCATGGAATAACTTATAAGAGACAGCATTGTCAACCACACGGATAAAAATAACCTGCTCAGCAACAGGCAATTTGTGTTATCTCTGGTAGGTCTACACAACTACAACTGTTGATGGTTTTGGAAGAATGGACAAAAATTATAGGCAATTGTGGTCAGCTGGATGTAGAATACATGGACTTCATGAAAGCCTTTGACAAATTACGGCATCGGCGATCATTACAAAAACTAGAAGGATATGGAGTCAGTAACCAGGTGACAAGTTGGATACACGATTTTCTTAATAACAGATGTTAAAGGGAAATAGTAAATGGCAAACCGTCACAAACCTATCCAGTATTAAGCGGAATCCCCTAGGGAAGTGTACTTGGACCCATTCTGTTTGTCGTTTTTATTAATGATTCACCAGAAATTCAAGAGTCGCCTTCTCCATTATTTGCCGATGATACACAATTATACAGGGGAATCAAAAGTAGCGATGATGTACAAATTTTAAGAAATGACTTGAATAAACTTCAGCAGTGGCCAGCAAGATGGCTACTGAAATTCCATCCAAATATTCTCTATCAAATCGAAAGAAAAAAGGAAATATTTTTTTATGTCAGGAACAGCAGGCGAATAAGTAGAATTGGTGAATATAGCATCTGAAAAAGATATCGGTGTAACTGTGGATGAAAAAATATATTTTAGATTCCATATCCACCTCAGTGTGAATAACGCAAATAGTATCGTGCATGTATATGACTCGTCAGAAGAACATTTACTTTCCTTGATAAAACAAATTTAAATTACTATTTAAGACACTTGTTAGATCCCACCCTGGAATATGCCTCAAGTGTATGGAGCCCTTACAAAGTGAAAGATACTGTACTTATCGAGAATGTCCAGAGGAGAGCAACAAAACTCATACCTGGTTTTAAAAACTTGACATACACCGAACGCTTACAAA
Source organism: Mizuhopecten yessoensis (assembly GCF_002113885.1). Classification (NCBI taxonomy): domain Eukaryota; kingdom Metazoa; phylum Mollusca; class Bivalvia; order Pectinida; family Pectinidae; genus Mizuhopecten; species Mizuhopecten yessoensis. The sequence continues at coordinate 1,355,190 of NW_018404492.1, forward strand.
GATTGAACCTCCCATTCCCTTGAAGCACCGTCGGACCAGAAGGGACCTAACTAACATTTTCAAAATTTTAAATAACATTTACGATGGAAGAGTCACTTCAAACATGTTCCAGATGGATACCAACAGGACAAGGAGACACTCACAAAACTTTTTGAACAAAACACTGTCGCCTAGACAGTAGAAAAAAATGTCAGGGTTCTGTATATGACAGAAAAGGGAGATAGGCATAGATCGATAGTCTTACATGTCTATTTTCCAATAAAAGAGCGCAGTTTAGAATCTGATTAGCTTCACCTGTGCAACAGAAAAGGATTCTAATAACTTATGAATTAGGAAGGGAATTGTTTTCCGAGCCGGTTATTTAAAGTTATGTTCTAACGTAACGTCAGTATAACTTAATGTATATATATATACATCATTTGGGCACTTCTTAAAAGTTTTCAGTTTTCACTTTTTTTTTTCAGTTGGTAGCTATAGGTAGGTAAATTTTTTAGATTAAGCAGATTTCGTCATAAAAAACGTTAACTTTCAGCTATGTTTCAGTCCATTTTCTCTTCAATGTTTTTTTTTTTTAGTAGATTCCATTTTTAGTGGATCGGTCAGGAAGTTGTTCCTTCATTGGAACAAATCAAATAATATTAAGCTGTCACCTTCGACAAATAGAACTTTACAAATACATCGTGATATAGTCCGGAATTCTCGTTAATATTCTGATTTTCACCTTTTATCACGAAAATGTATTTCTATATTGCAGTTCTAGTTCAAGAGAGACCATTTATGATAGCATTTTATTTACTACTTTAACGTCAGAAGTATTAGCTGCTTTCTTCATTTCGTAAATTGATGTTTGTAATTTACCAGACCACAACACAACTAGATTGGAAGTGGGCCTAATAGACGAACATGGATTCTGGGAAGGATGTTATAGTATTATACTTAATTAGTAAATGATTAAATACAATTATGTTATTATCTTGATTGCATGATGTCATTTTTTGTTATTGTTCAATTGTCAATGTTTAGACATTTGGTATACCACGGAATTAGATTAGATGTTATCTAAGTCCGTGGGTATCAGGTACGGGGGCATGCCCTACCGGAATTTTTTTTAGATCTAGAAGCTTAATCAGATTTTTTGCTGTTGTGTCCACCAAACCCTTTTTATATCATTAACATTTCTCAGAACATAAGATGACGGTAGCTCCTATATCGATGTTTAGATATATCAGAGACGTATAAAGCCATATATGTTATATACGTCTCTGGATATATGTATAGATCTACATATATATCCAGGAGCCCTACTGAAGATAGACCTAGGACTACTCTTAAAAACATACTTTATAAGTTCATGACGGGGGAAAAATGAATGTATCTTACTACGTGTATCTATGATGTGAAATTATCAATAGACCTATATAATGTCACAGATTAGCAAAAGCTAGGGGGTCTTACCCCTTCCCATCGATGTGGGTTGTGGGGGTCTCCCCCAGGAGATTTTTTTGTTTTCTAGAACGCCTGAGACGCGTTCTCCCGTGTTCTGGCGTCAGTTTCAATGACCATTTTAAAGCAAGAAAATATGATTTTCCCCTATTATTTTACAAATATTTTGCTTTTTAATATTTTGTATCATATTGTCTTTGTCGCCTTTTTATTATTAAAATGATGTGTAAGCCCGGGCTTTTTTGCTAAACAGGTTGTTACGCGCCTGGGTATACACAGATTTTTTATGTGAAAGCCAGGCTTTTTTTCTGTGGTCGATATATATACTAGCGCCCCTGAATTATTTTATTTAAATACCAATCATTTATTTGCAATGCACGTACACGTAAAAATGTGCGGGGATCGGAAGCGTATGCATATGCTACAGCCCCTCAGTACATAGTCAGCTTACTCCAGAACTCGTCGATAGCCGGAAGCATAATCATATTTTATATTCCAAATACGAGGACGATCAGCTTGATTGGATCCGGATTCAATGTTACGGTATGTTTTGTTACTGGAATATCCGTTACTATTTAATAAATTCCTGCGCGCATATTTTATTATTGTAGGTGTGTCTTTTGAAACAAGAATGTAGTTAAGATTACTTTATTTACACATGGAGATAAATAATGCTACAGTAGTTGTCGATTTGAGTTGATCAACTAGTACGAATGAATTACAGATTTATAGAACTTTATTATGGTGTTTAAATTTCCGGTAGGATGTTGTTTGGCTACACACACATGGAAACATGTTCCGACCAATGCTCCATTTCTAGAATAATCTGGATTATTTTAAAAGATCAGTCTTGAATAACTTATTTTAATCGAAGGCGTCTAGGAAGAAAGGTTTGCATTTTTCATGACCGATTATTTGTTATAGTAATTTTACGTTTGATTCACTACAGACTCAGTACACAGTAATTCTTTCTCTTTTTTTGGCAATGAGTGAATGACAATTTTAAGTCTTCATTATTGAAGTTTTAATGTCATCCGATGCAGTGGCGGATCCAGAGGGGTTTTTTGGGCTTCAGGAAACCCCCCCCACCCTGAGAATTTTCTTTAAAAATCATGTATTTTCACCATTTTCCTCAATTTTTCCCCACATGGAAACCCCCCCCAGGAACTTTGGAAACCCCCCCAGATAGGTCTCTGGATCCGCCACTGCGATGGTTAAACTGTATTAAATTTACATGATTTAAAAGTTTACAGTTAAGTTTGGAGAGTGTTAACTGGGATGGAGCACAAACAAGCTCGTTTCGATCAATAGATAATAATAGGTAAACAAAAGTTTTATGATATCGTTTCATGACAACAACCTAGATTTTTTACCGAATATTATCTGTTGAGCGAAACGAGCTCATATGACTGGATATCTGGAGTTTCCTCTGGCCCTGACACCAGACTTGGACGTTTTGACAGATAGATGTCTTGTGTCGTATACGTAACTAAGACATTTTAGCAGATAAATGTCTGGTGTTGAGACCCTGCACCAGACACCTATCTGTAAAAATGTCTAAGTCTGGTGTCAGGGCCAGAGGAAACTCTGGCTAGTGGCTGGGCTGGATCGATCGCCGGCGAATAGGTGTACCTCATTTGGTTAGAGCATTCGTTTTAAGTTCAGAGATTCTTTGTTGGAATCCTGGTCTTGCAAGCATTTTCCCCTCATGATCACCAGTAACACACATATATGTATGGCTTTTGATTGTTTAAGAATTGTTGAATACCTGTTTCGCACAAACGCTTGCATTTTTCGGTACACAAGCTCACTACTCTGGTCAGCAGTTTGTAACATAACGGAACCATGTTGCTGCGACTTGTTGTCAGTATTTAAACACTTTGATTTCATACTTTTTTTTCAGGAAAAATGTATTATTATTAATGACTGAAAAATGCAGGTCATGACAATAAAATTGCCTAGCCAATATGGGGCTAACACAACTGAACTTCATGTAGAGCGACAAGATTATCAGACTATCAGACTACCATAACTTTCGAATACTGAGTTCATAATTTTATAGATAAATTAAGCTACCATGTTGTGAAAAGGTAGAGAGGGCTGGGTTTGAGATACTTTGAAAGATTCTATATACATTACTTTCTTGTTCAAAGTTCAAAACATTACCAAAACGATTTTTTCTATATATATATAAGTTGAGATGGACAACATTACAGTGACACAAAGACAACGGCAGACATTCTTAATATTAAAATCATGCATCTTTATACCCAATTTTAAGAGGTATTTCTCATAGTTATATATATCCAATAATATACCATGATAGATCTACAAATATAAGTTCTATTACAAATCTTTTTACAGATGGCTAAGGTGATAACACAGCAGACCTTTGATGATGTGGTGAGGGAGAATATGGAGGAGTTTGGAATGGATGCCGATGAAGCAATAGATGATGCAGTAAAGCAGTTTGAGTCACAGGTACCTAGATAGGCTTTTAGCAAAAAATTTTTTATCAAAAAGTTCAGTATTTTAGTAGTATTTTGAGCCTTATATCTTACAATAGCTATTAACTTTTTTGTTGTTGATACTATGATTTACTAACTGTTGTAAGTCTTTTCCCCTCAGCTATCACTATCTCAAATTTGATAAAGATTAATGATAGATTTGTTTATGCAATAGATAATAGTTTTAACAATTTCTTTTTTCATAATAGAGTGTGAACCTCAGTAATATTGTGAAAGACTCGAGGCTGTTTTCTGGACAGGGAGATGCCACTGAACACCCAGTTATAACAGCTATCAAAAACCTGAAGATTTCTCTGGACAGTGAAGGATCTTCAAATGCAGAGATAACAGACTGTATTGTGATGATACGAGCTGAGTGTGATGTTGATCTGTCGAGGCGATGTCTAGCTGGCAATAACCAAGCTTACCCAGCCCTGATACAGGCTGTAGAAAAGTTTCTTACAGATGATAAAATGCTTCAAAAGACTTTATTGTCCTTGCTGTCTCTCACCGATGGTCAACCCGATTTGTTAGACGATCATGGCTGTACGTTACTGATGGATATGTTGGACACTTTTAGGAACAATGAGGATTTGTTGTATCTCACAGTTGGAGTTATTACGAACACATGTACAAAGCATGAGGGAAACCGTCAGATGTTTGTAAAGAAAGGTCTTATTTCGAAATTATCGGAGGTGTTAAACTGGCACAAAAGTAGTGAAAAGGTGGTGATAGAGACCTGTGGGGCCCTCCGAGTGCTCACCTTAGATGACGATATTCGAGTGCCATTTGGACAGGCACATGAGAATGCTAAATCCATTGTGACAGAAGGAAATGCTTTAGAAACACTTCTGAATTTGTGTAAAGGTAAACTTATTGCAAACATTTGACTTCTACTGACAAGAGTATAGCTACTTTGATTTTATCAATGCATCAAATTAATATAACATAAAAACAATGGCCCAAATGAATATTACATAATGTCCTGAAAAAATTCCTCAGCCAGATCAATGTCACAGGATGTCCTGATGAATCCCTGCCCAAAACAAATGTCAGATCAGACACAATATTCCAATAAATCCCTTTATAACTCCTTGATTAACCTCTAGCCCAAATTCATGTCACCTGATGTTCTGGTAAGGCCTTACCCCAGGTTATAGTCATTTACATTTATGGCATTCCAAACAGTTGAACCAGAGTTATTTTTTTTTGGAAAAAGTCCAGTCCTGGTGATCTGATGTTTATACTTTCTGGTTAACCTTGGCAAAGACTTTCCCTGATATATGCTTCATTCATAAAATATTTTAGTACATGATATGCCAAAGAATAATGCTGTATGACATACTATTACTCTCCTGATAAAGAACAAGGCCACATCACGTGACATGATCTTTGCCCCAGATGATGTAATGTCACATTATGTTCTGATTTGTATGTTGCAGATTACACTGCCAACCCAAGTGTTCTAAAAGAGCTGTTCTCAACACTAACCAAGCTGTTGGTGAGATCTGAGTTTTGTAAGGCTGTGAGTGACATGGAAGGATTAGAATTTATCCTGCGGGCGTTACAAAACAGTGTCAAAGATAAGGTGAGGTATTTATTCTGGAATTTAAATGTTAACACTACATTCTCTATGGAAAAGGCTTAAATTTTGCAATACTGTGCAAAAACCTGGTGATATATCTGTTGAATTAATGTCTATTGAGATAACTTAACCTTTCTAATAGTTATCAGCCCTGGGTGACCATGCTGTCTATATTACATTGTTTGAATGCTAGTTTTCTGGTCGAGATCTGTTTGAATCATGGCATCAGAGGCAACTTCTGGCAGACTCTGAACAGGGTCCTAAAATATCTCAGTATAGATATGGCTTATTTTATGTACCGGTAGGTATAATTGGCCTTTGGGAGACAAACCCTTGGTACATGTAGTAGGTTTGTACTTGCACAATACTTAACTCATCTCTGTAAAATGTTTTCTTTTAGGGAGTTGTGAGGCAAGCTCTTGGTCTCATAAAAGCTTTGGCAGGAAATGATGAAGTAAAAGTAGAAGCTGTAAAGAGCAATGCAATGGAGATAATCTTAGTGGCCATGATTAAACACCAGGCCAACTCGGCAGTGGCTGAACTGTGTTGTGCTTCGATAGCCTCTCTGATCCTGCGTAATCCAAATCACTGTACTACAGTCATGAATCTCTGTGGCCACCAGTCCATCATCCAGGCCATGAAAATACATCCCAAGGTAGCCGGTTTACAGGTACTGTACATGATAAATTGGTTAATATTTTCAGACAAGAAGTCAATTTCTACAACGTCAAATATTTCTAGTTATTGAATCTATAAATAAACTTGTAAGACTGCATGATCGTAAGAGGCTACTTATGTGGGCCCCCCTGCTGAATCGGGGTTGGTTTCTTCCATGTTTATCTGTTTAGGGGACATCGAAGAAACTAAGAATGGACCTGCTTTATCCCGTTGCATGTGTATTGTAAAAGGTGACGAATGTGGGACCCCCTGCAGAATCGGGGGTTTTCTTCTGTGTTTCTACTGAGAGGACATTAAAGAGACTAAAATTCATCTGCTACCCCATTGCAACACTCTGAATCTTTTTCGTTTCCTATTTTTCCTGTCTTCCTTTTCTATCTACTTTCTGTTTCAGGCGTTGTCTCCCTAGGCACCTGTCCTCAAATGACCCTGGCTGTTGCGAGGACGTTTTAACCCAAACAAACAAATAAACATTGTATTATTATAATATCAGACAAAACCAAAGTTAAGTATCGAGTAGAATGACGTGCATTTGATACAGACTTCTATAAATGTTTCAGAAACAAGCTTGCAATGTGCTGAGGAATCTTGTGGCCAGAACAAGGGAACACTGTGAACCTATTTTGGAATTAGGAGCTGAGGCCCTGATTAACGAAGCCCTTAAAAACCACCCAATTTGTGAGGATGATGCCAAAGCTGCCCTTCGGGATCTAGGGTGCCATGTGGAACTGAAGGAACGCTGGAAGGGAGTAAAGGGAAGCTTAGTTTATGATTAATTGTAGTACTTCAATGTTAATTTTAGTTTTTAAGTCGCCTTACTCATTTGACATCATTGCAACATATATGTTGAAATGAAACCAAGGAATGTTACAATCTGTTAGATGCGAGATAGAATTACCCATTATTGTGGTAAGTACATATACCAATGTTGTGTTTTATGTTTTACACCTTCTAATTCTGAAATAATGCTGTTTTGTTATGGAAAAAAGTCTCTGTGTCTCCATTCTCCCCAGCTATCAATTTCTTGTTTTTTTCTCATTTTTTTATTCTTCATAGATGACATTTAATTATCAGTGTCTAGCATGTTTATCATGACATGGAAATCAAAGGAACACATGACATGCACACTTCAAAAAAATGGTGTCGCACAGGGCACTTATAGGAATGTTGGAATTCACTTCTGAATATAGAATAATGAATCTTAAAAGTATTTTTCATCAAAAACTGTTAAATATGTACATAAGATACCTTTACCAATTTTCACAGGACTTATTTAAACGACAAAAGTAAATGATTTTGCTTTAAACTGTATATTTTACTGGTGCAATGATGGGTGTGTCGATAATCCCGTTCTAACTCCAGTAACTTGTATGAAAATTACAAAATATTTGCATAATTATCACCATGATCAAAAGGCTGGTGAATTATTGTTTCATCAAATTGATGAGTGTGGCTTTTTTCCTCCCGAGAGGAAAAACCAAAAAATGACATTAAGGGTACATGTACTTTGATGTTAATTTCTATGCTGTGTTTCTTTAAAGCACTGTAAAATGTTTTTGTCTATTTATTTCATATTTAACTTATTATGCCTAATGAATAAATTTGTGACATTTACATTACAATTTGTTGTTGATTTTTATTCTAATTCTGTTTTACTTGAGGGTGTTACTTTGTACAAATGTATGGGAGGTTTTCCTGTCATCTAATTTCCAATATTGCCCTATCAAACTCATGATTATATACAATGTACATATATGGACAATTACATCACAATACATCACATGGCTATTTTAATTATTGAGTTACAAAAATAAAGAACCTGGAAAATTCGATGAAAAAATAGATGAGAATGCCATAGTTGAATTAAGAATCAATAAAACTGGGACAAGATACACTGTATTTACAAAAATATAACTTAGCAAGAAAACCATTAAAATGAACAAGAAAACGACCTGGGTCCAGTATGGTTGGCTTTGCGACAATTTAACACAGAATTTTAAACTTGTACATTAAAGATATTGAAATTCAATTTATTTTCTTAACTCGAGCACCTAACTTGACCTTATTTTTGTTGAGTTTATGTTGTCTTTCGTTAAGTGTTGGTGGCTCCTCAGTTCCTGTTGACGTATTTTCCTATGGACGTTTAGTTTGGACTTTGTACTTGTGTGCTGACGCTATGGACATATACTTGGTCATTGTACCTTGTCTAAGATATGTTCACTTAACTGCTGCAGGAAATGAATATATATTTACACCTTTCGGCTGTACGAAAATATGACTTAGACTTATACATAGACAGCACGCAGAAAGTAGCAATAGAATAATCCAACTAGTGACTTTTGGAATACCTCGGTTCTATTCTGGATGTTTTTGTGGCGATTGGTGTCTTTTAACTGTCTCATTGGTAGCTGCAATGACTCAGATAATTTCCTTTTATTATGAGAAGGGTTTTTTACACAACCAATAAGATTTTCTATGCGACGTTTCGATGACTAGTACGATATGTACACTGTCAGACAAATGACCAGTGAAGCGTATGCACACAAAGGTGTAAAATGTGTACGAGTTGTCCACCAAATCAAGTCGATTCGGCTACGCTGTAAGCGTATGTACAATAGTTGTTATATATACTAGTCACATTTTACTAAGGATCACTTTTATGTTTGGGCATATGTGAAAATAAATATTTTATTTGGTTTATACTGAGATTATTTTTGAAAAATTGATCGTTGTTTTAATTCATCAGCATGCAAAAAGTCCAAAAATCGTAATTACAGTCGGAAAATGAGCCACAGGAAAAGGGTTACCCTTAAAATTGGTAACAACGAGGTATTCACTAAAAAACTTAAATTGAACAAAACTCATTCCAAATAAACAGAAATTGTTTTAGTATCAAGTGTGACGCCAATGAGCATCAATTACAGCTTTACAACGTCTGCGCATGCCCCGAATGGGATCGCGTATTCGGTTTTGTGGGATAGCGTTCCACTCAGCTACCAGAGCTGTTCCCAGCTGCTGGAGCATTCCTGGCTGAACCTTTCTGACAGAGAGAGCTGTCTGCATCATGTCCCACACATGCTCGATGGGATTTAGATCCAGCGAGCGGGCTGGCCAATCCATTCGTTGAATAGTCTATTGCTATAGATACTGCTCAGTCACCCTTGCTCTATGTGGCCTATCACTATCGTCCATAAGGATGAAATCAGGGCCGATAGCGCCAGCGAAGGGTCTGACATAGGCATCAAGAATTTCATTGGAGGAAAATCGGTCTTGACGCTGCGTTGTATAACGACCTCCAGCATGAGGAAACGATTCCACATTCTTGCCACCACACTTTGAGACACCCCAAGGTCTGCTACAACCTGACATTGAGACATGCTAGCCTGCAGCATTCCGATGCCCCTATTCATTTCACCGTCTTTTAATCGTTGTCTGGTTCGTCTTTGTGCCATATTAAAACAAAAACACGCAAAAAATATTCATCAAATTGATTTCCTTAACAATTTGAACAACGCCTTAATGAGCCTAGCTTAGCTTTTGAAAGGGGTGTACACGTGGAAAAGCGTGCACGCGCTTTTATGGTTGACTGAACATACCCACACAGGACGATTTAGAAGGCTAACATATTAGCCCAAAACAGTACGGAAGGAAAATAAAATATCCTTTCTAACATTTTGATTTTTTTCTCTCAAAATATAGGTGATCCTTAGCAAAATGTGAGTAGTATATATATGTGCCGAAATGACTCTATTCGGCTACGCTTTGTTTAATACTTGTGCGAGAGTCTTTGAACCCCCTCATCTCGATTTAGAACTGGCCCACTGCGGCGTATCCAGATGGCTTCCTTTATCTGCCGCTTGAACAGATTGCTCTCTCTGTCCAAAACTTTGGAGTTATCCCAGTCAATCACATGATTTTTCTGTGTGGCATGGTCTGTGATCGGCGAATTATTTATCTGGGACTCAGACTACTTCCTTTCTGATCTGGTGAATTTCCTACCTTCTTCGGTGTCCGTATCTTTTCGTTGTTCACCAAGGCGGATCCAAAATATACTATGCGTCGCAGTTTTTGCGACGTTTTCTTTAGGTGTTTTATCCTTAGGGTGAACTAGGATATTGGGAAGCGTCTTGCGGGGCTTCATGGCTGTTGCTATGCCATGACCGCGATATATCCTCTTGATGGTTTCGGATATACCCTTTATGTACGGGATGACGACTTGAACTTTGGTTTTGTTCTTATCCTTGATTGGCCTTTTCTTGTTCTTCTCCTTACTTTGGCACTGTTTTTGTACCCGTTTTAGGGCCCATTCCGGATATGCACATGTTCTCATTGCCCTAGCGATGGGATTCTGCTCTTGTGTTTTGTCCTGTTGTTCTGTGACTATTGTATCATATCTGTTGAGCAATGTGCGTACGACGCCTAAATGCTGATGCAAAGGATGGTGAAATTTGAAGTTCAGGTATTGGTCCGTATGGGTCTTTTTTCTATAGACCAATACCTTCACGGTTCCTTCTTCTTTCTTTACCAGTAGAGTATATAGGAAGGGCATTGTGCCGTTTGTTTCTTTCTCACATGTACATTTGATGTTGTTAGTTGCATCTATGTTGTTGATATGTGTGGTGAAATCCTTCTGTGACCCCTCTTGATTATCTCAAGTATGTCGTCAACATAACGTTTCCCTAAGCTAGGCTTGCATTCTATGGGGGCAGTGGCTATTGCGCCTTACTCCAGATGTTCCATGAACAAATTGGCCACAATGGGAGACACTGGTCTACCCATAGCAGTGCCGAAGCGTTGTTCATAGATGTTGTTTCGGAAAAAACAAAATCCATGATGTCCTGAATCTGGAGGTTTTTGTTTTTGCGCCAGGATCTGTCAAAATCTAAGCTTTTCCGAATGATTGTGCATCGTCAATCGGTGTGTTGGTAAAGAGAGAGACAACATCATGTGAAATGAATTCTTCGTCTTCCTGAATCATGATGGTAGACATAGCTTCCGCGAGATGTTTTGAATTCTTTGCATGGTGTTCCAATTTACCCACTGGCGGTCCAAGAATGTCTGCTAATGATCTGGAAACATTGTAACCAATGGATCCAGTGTAGTCCACAATAGGTATCAGTGGGTTTCCCTGCTTGTGGAACTTGGGTGAACAGTACATTCTAGGAATGTTCTCTGCTGTGGGATACAGATATCTGTATTGGCTTTCGGTAATCTTGCTCTCTTGTTTTAATTTTGACAGGAGGGTTATGAGACGCCTTTTAAACTTTTGAGTTGGATCAGTCTGCAGCTGTTCATATGCCTTGTTGTCCTGTAGCATTGTAATGACCTTGGCCTCATAATCGTCGGTTACATAGCGCATACCCTTTCTCGCTACTGGTAAGCTCCTTATTAGAGATGTTGACTATCCATTGTTTTAGTATAGAATCATTAAGGGCTGCATTCGTGTTGGTGTTGTGTTGTGTTGATTTTTCTACAGGACAGTTTAATCTAGTCTAGTGGCGTTGTCTAGTTGTGGCGAACGCTCGTTCACCTGAACGGTTCATGTGTTTGTTCATATCCCCTACAGTGTCACTTTATAACAACTATTGTACATAAGCAGAATCGACTTGACTTGGTGGACAACTCGTACACATTTTACCCCTTTGTGTACATACACTTCACTGGTCATTTGTCGTACTTTCATAGACGATAGTTCACATGGTAGTTGACTCTACTCTATGTATATTTACTGATAGCGATACAATCACGTGCTTTAGAAGATTTCCCCGGCCCTGTTCTTTTGTTCGTTCCTACATATAACTTGTTTGAAGAACAAGACCCTCCCTCTATCCCCCTAAAACATATTTTCCAACACATTCTGCGTCTTTAAAATTAAGTAATCGATAAAGTGTGCCAAACAGGAAATACACTGCTTCATACAGCTGTTTTGTCCTTCTAGGACTCATCAGCGATGTCAGGAGTTAAATGTTGGAAATCCATGGAGATCTAACAAACTGTTGACCAGAAGGGAAGGTGGGGCGTATGAAAACCCTTAATGTATGAATTGTTTACTCGAACTTATATTCCTGACGTTGTGAAAAAAGTGGTAAAATCTAATTTAAATATATTGTAATTACTGATTTGAATATGACGTGGGATTTGGACATAGTGGGGTTTAAAATGTTTCGTTCTGCCACTTGTTTTAGCCCACCGTTTTGCCTCTAACACACATTCCTATAAAGATATTTTGGAAATCGGACACCTTGGTGTAGACTCATTTGCATATCTCGTGCTTTGCGTCAAATAAAATTCCGTGCATTAACCAATTGAAAGGATTCAAATATATTATTAAGTTTAAGAAATCAAAGCTCTATTTTAGTAAATAACCTGACAATTCTTTAGAATTTTAAATTAATTATGTTTTGATGAAACATTTTCCTTACATCCGTCAGGTGAACGTAAGTGTTATCTCCCCTACGCAATTGTATTCTTTGTCAAATAAAATTCCGTGCATTAGTCAAATGTCTATGCATATTCGATTTAACCAATTACTTTTGTATAGAGTAAATAAAGTAGAGGTGTAATAAATAAAACTATCTCTCCACTGTGTATCGGTATAATAAAACGGTTAAAGTATGGGGTTGAGGTATATAGCAAGTTTTTGGTGTCCCTTGACCATGCATATTTCCCTCGGCTTCGCCTCGGGAAATAGACCTGGTCTCGGGACAGCAGAAACTTGCTATATCCCTCAACCCCATACTTTAACTGTATACTAAGGCATATTGAACAAAGCATGTTGATGTATTAATTGTTTTGACAAAAACATCAGTGATATTAAAATATCGCTTTTCCATGTTAAATGATAATAAAAAAAAAACTCAAAATGTGATATCTCGTAGTCGTCAATGACATATTTATTATATACTTTACAATTACCATTGTTTTAATAAAGGTATATATTTTGTATACAAACTCGAGTTGCCTCTCATATCTAATATGATTGATGAAGTTATTTTTCAGTATTATGCATTGTTACTGTTATATTAGGCTTATATCTGATGGTGTAATCTAAACGCCATTGGATTAGGTGTGAAAGAAAACATAGCGGTAAAGTTGCTTTATTATACAGTGTGTTGAAAAACAGGTAACTGTTTATCTGATTTTTCCGCACTATATTATTATTTTTCATTCTTATGTAAATAGCTTTAGGACACTTTTGATATGTATTGCAATTGCTGACATGCTCAAGAATCTGCAATACCTGTGTACTGGAATAGTGTTGTGTTTTGAATGCTTCTATGCATTCTATGATTGTGTAAGATCGATATATGCATGTCTGCACGCATTAATGATAAAGTCAGTGTAGTCAAGTAAAACCTTCGTTATAATATTTAATTGTTTGATATTTACAGTGTTAAAAGCAAATGCATTCAAGGTAAAACAAACGTCATTTTGTAGTTTATATAGTCAAGTGTTTATCACCATTTAGATTATTACTAACTCCGATTCATTATAACATTTATTTAAGTATGACTATGATTGCCTCACCTAGTTTCATCAGAAGTCACGCTAACTTAATACAATTAGAGATCACACTGCTTTTAATCAAAGCTGTCCGTTGGTATAACAATTGGCGAATTACATTCATGTGAATTTATGTCCTTAAATAACAAGACATTTCTCAAGCTTTATATCATCAATAATCCAGAATATAATGATTGAAACCGAAAACATGACTTTCCTTAAATTACTGGTTACTATTATATAATGTAAAATGTACCAGAACAATGTACATATTCTACAAAAGCTTTCCAAAAAAGATTACATGAAATTAAATAGAATATATCATGAGGCTTCTGGAGTGAGATAAAGTGGGCCAAATGCAGAGATGCTGTAGCACATCACGACAGTCAAAGATGGATTGACCTAGAAACGGGCCTAGGCCCTTCACTGACACAAAACATTCTTAAATGGAAGAGTGACGTAGATGATATTTAACCTAGAAGTCGTTGTTTGAACCTGACCTTGTGAACATTTACCCTGACCACACATGTACATGTTTGCTATTAGATAAGGGGAGATCGTATTGATAAGGGCAATGCTTCATTCGACCTTGATTAACTATACATAATATTCCGTTCACCAGATGCCAATATTTATCCAGTGAATCTATATTGAAAGCTAACTAGTAGTCTGACAAGTGTCTCGCTGTTTTCTGCTTTTGTATATTACATATACATAGAGCTCGCATGTCAAATATGTCTGGCATTTTCACTCGTACTTCTGTTTTAAGGTATCAGAAAACGATTTAACTTGTTACAATAACATTTCCTCTTTATATCGAAATAAATATAAACACATTATCCAAAAGAACAGGCATGTTCTTATAATGTTAACATTATGTGATGGTATTGTGATATATGATGTTAACATTGTGATGGTATTGTGATTAATGATGTTAACAATTGAAATGGTATTGTGATTAATGATGTTAACATTGTAATGGGATTGTGATTAATGATGTTAACATTGTAATGGGATTGTGATTAATGATGTTAACATTGTAATGGTATTGTGATTAATGATATAAACATTGTGATGGTATTGTGATTAATGAGGTTAACATTGCGCTGGTATTGTGATTAATGATGTTAACATTGTAATGGTATTGTGATTAATGATGTAAACATTGTGATGGTATTGTGATTAATGAGGTTAACATTGCGATGGTATTGTGATTAATGATGTTAACATTGTGATGGTATTGTGATTAATGATGTAAACATTGCGATGGTATTGTGATTAATGATGTTAACAATTGTGATGGTTTTGTGATTAATGATGTTAACATTTGGATGGTATTGTGATTAATGAGGTTAACATTTGTGATGGTATTGTGATTAATGCTGTTAATATTGTGATGGTATTGTGATTAATGATGTCAACAATTGTGATGGTATTGTGATTAATGATGTTAACATTGATTGTGATGGTATTGTGATTAATGATGTTAACATTTGGATGGTATTGTGATTAATGATGTTAACAATTGTGATGGTATTGTGATTAATGAGGCTAACATTTCTGATGGTATTGTGATTAATGATGTTAATATTGTGATGGTATTGTGATTAATGATGTTAACAATTGTGATGGTATTGTGATTAATGATGTTAACATTGATTGTGATGGTATTGTGATTAATGATGTTAACATTTGGATGGTATTGTGATTAATGATGTTAACAATTGTGATGGTATTGTGATTAATGAGGCTAACATTTCTGATGGTATTGTGGTTAATGATGTTAATATTGTGATGGTATTGTGATTAATGATGTTAACATTGATTGTGATGGGATTGTGATTAATGATGTTAACAATTGTGATGGTATTGTGATTAATGATGTTAACATTTGGATGGTATTGTGATTAATGATGTTAACATTGTGATGGTATTGTGATTAATGATGTTAACATTATGATGGTATTGTGATTAATGAGGTTAACATTTAAATGGTATGGTGATTAATGATGTTAACATTGTGATGGTATTGT
Source organism: Mizuhopecten yessoensis (assembly GCF_002113885.1). Taxonomy (NCBI): domain Eukaryota; kingdom Metazoa; phylum Mollusca; class Bivalvia; order Pectinida; family Pectinidae; genus Mizuhopecten; species Mizuhopecten yessoensis. The sequence continues at coordinate 1,370,939 of NW_018404492.1, forward strand.
GATTAATGATGTTAACACTTGTAATGGTATTGTGATTAATGATGTTAACATTGTGATGGTATTGTGATTAATGATGTTAACAATTGTAATGATATTGTGATTAATGATGTTTGCATTGTGATGGTATTGTGATTAATGATGTTAACATTGCGATGGTATTGTGATTAATGATGTTAACAATTGTGATGGTATTGTGATTGAAGATGTAAACATTGTGATGGTATTGTTACTGTTCACGAATTGTTAAACATTTTGGATGATATTGTAATTTTATGTAAGATATTATTGTGATGGTACTATGATTGTTACAATATATCACATGTTTTTCATGTATTAATGAATCTCCGCCAGTGTGTCATTGGAATTGCTAATATTGAGTATAATGACACCATCTAGATAAAGTGTTTCTCTTTTTGACGTCACAAGTAACAATGATAAGATGCCAAGTTGTATTGTTATCAATTTTTATTTTATTTAACTTATTACGTAATCATATTATAAAAATCATTCTCAAACTCACCGAGTCTCGTTTCATAAATAACGACATATACATACATGGACAGCTCGTTTGAAATTCTCTTTTTGTAATTATGGCATGAAAAGCATTATGTTATAATATAATATCTGACACATTTACTAGGTCACTAACCCAGTTACGTTTTGGTTCGAGTCACGTGTGTCGATATCATCCAGTAGATGTTGAAAAACATGCATTCATTTCTTTGTTCACTGATGAATAATTATTTTTCATCTAACTTCTTTTGGGCATTTTCTTCACTGTCAAACAGCGCCAGAGGCTTGCAAAAAATCAAAAAAAATCCAAACACATCATAAAAATAATATGCTAGGAATTTCATGACAGATCCTCTATATAACACATGTATTGTAAAATGTTAGTTAAATTAAATATAGTAAATCATAGATAATATAGTGAACCACGTAAAAAAAATACAGTGCACTACGTATTGATGGCTAAAGCCTAGTATATGTTCGTATTGGGATATTGGCATTCTACATAATGTACTCGAGGATGCAGATGTAAATTTAGAACCGAGATTTGACTATTATATTATCCTAATTCAAGATTAATTCTACATTTATTACATATATTGACGGTATTATATTGTACTAAACTTAAAGTTGGTTAAATACATTATATCACACCTGCCCCTGTAAATCAACTCATATGCTATTGTATCAGTTAAACGACAGAGGCTGGGGTCCATCGACTTCGAGATCCTCCATTACAAGCATTCGTCCGCGAGGTACAATTATACAATATGTACGTAGTACTTTAACACCGGACCAATATTGTTGAAGCTGTACCATAGTTTTGGGATTTTTGCAAAAATATATCAATTAGCTAACGTATTACAATTAACACCCCAAACCAATTCCTACACGGCATTACTCGTAACTAAAACAACGAGGTCTTTCTTTCAACAATGGCACGTGGCAGTAAGAAGTCACTCAAATGATGCTTTTTTCTCTATCTAGTTCAGTTCAAAACTTTGAAAACACTTTCCATTATAAAATGTAAGAATTAATTGGCTCGATCTAGACGAGTATGATAAACAACAGACACTCATTGTAGAGCCTCTATATGTCCGTTTGTTTGTCAAATTTAAGAAATTGAATCTGTGATTAAACCAATCTTTAAAGAGTTTTCTTTTTTACCTCTGTATAGAATTGAAGTCAGGAATATACAAACGGATTGTTTCTTTGAAACAGATATATACCTTTCGTTCTGACATATCTTAAGAACAAAAAATATCCAGATTACGTTTTAACGGTATTTCATAACATTTCAATAGCACTAATGCTACAGATTAACCCCTGCCATAGTCGGACCAAAAAACACCTTTAACTAATATTAGCATTAGCTGTTCAATATGAAGACAAAGTCTTGAAATATTATTTGAACTGGAGAGAAATCGGAATTGAAAAGGCCTCCAGAAATAAATCGGCAAAAGGTCAATCCTACATGTATCTTCAAGGAACTGTAAATTACGGATGCATCGACTTAATGATGAAGATGGGGCTTTTCTCTAAGCAGAAACGAACTTATGATTTTGTAGCAATATGAATACCAAACAATATTTTTGGATTTAAAATAATGACTTGTTTGCTTTCTTTGAACTTAATTCGTTATCATTTACAATCGTTGATACGGTGATAATTGTTCCTTCTGTCATCGTCCGCTCTTCATAGTACATTGTCTCCAGCCGCTGAACCACCACTCCTAGTATAGAGAGATCCACGCGGAAGAATCCACTGAAAGGCGAATCAAGGTCAGACACGACGTAACACAGCATGCTGATAGAGAACACAGTGATGATACACATGGTCAGCTCCAGGCGGTAGGACAGCGCCCGTAACAGCAGAATGCCAATAAAAGAGAAAAATCCAAGCGTCTCCAGGAAAGCCCACCTGTTAATAAAGCATTCCAAAGACCATTAATTATTGAAACATATCAAATAATATTATATGGATGTCACATTATCAAATACTGTCTAGTCATATTTACAAGCCAATTTGATAAATACAATTACATGGAATATAATCAAGGTTTAGGACGCCTTTCATTTTGATCCAGCAAGTAGCGTTGGAATAGATGATGGATTCTCATTCTCAACGTTTTTAACATAGCTACAACCTTAGTCTAACGTATTCCATGATGCGTGATGATGAGGAATACGTCTGTGGGAATATACGTTGCATTACATGAAAAATGCTCGGAATGTTAAGGCCAATCGATATACACATATTCAAATCTTTATGACACTTTAAAGTACATCTGAGGGATATTCTCTTGTTTCAATCACGAAACATATTGCGGCAGTACAGTGCATATATCAAATGGTGGAACAGCATGTTTGAAGAGAAAATTCGGTCGTTTTTTCAATCGCTACCGTTTCCTGTAATCACCGAAACGACATACTTTGGACTTGACAAAACTGTATAAATGGTACCCAAACCTTCGGGGACGTTGGGAACCACTCATGTGGTTTTGTAAAGTCTGAAGTAGCACCCAGAGGTCGTGTTGAGTATTCCGATTGAGTAGTTCTACTAGGTTAATGGTAACATAAAACAAACTATATCTAAATGACATAATTTCTTAAGAAAGAAAACTGAATAACATGTTTTCCTTACATTGTCATATATTCATAATTAACGTGATATTGATATTTCGAAACGCTTTCTTCGGGATTTTATGGGTTTGTAGAAAGGGTCAGATATCACAACCAGTTAAATGTTAATGTGTGGTGTTCCGATTACCGGTATGTACTCTGTTCCCTTTATCAGACTGGTTGTGCTACTTAAACCTTCTATAATCGAAATATCATGAAGCATTTGTACATTTTGATGACATTGGGCCTTTGTTGAATATATGTTCATATCACAATGTGTATACAAGAGTGCAATTATAATCTATTGAGATTAAGATATTTATTTTTAGAGTCATACTCATTACAACATAAAAGTCTTTACAATAAAGACTTCAAGATGGTGAAGTCCAAGATTTGTCAAACGTCTTTGAAGAAATAGAGCATAATGTGACATTGAAACTTAATTTCCTGATGACATCAATGTTATTGATATCAAATTCATAAATGTTATCCTGCCATTTGGTTTTAAAACAACACAACCTCTAAATTCTTTTCTTCTATTTTATGAGATGTAGAAAAAAAATTGTACCGTTTAGCGACGTTCAGATAATTGATGGATGAAGAAGAACCGGAAGCATAATCAATGACCTCGATTATTGTGATAGTTCACCACGTATGGACTAATTTACATGGGACTATCGAGATATAACAGATGTAGGATAAACACGCATACTCCGACCAGCTCGTATTACAGGCCAGGCATATTTACTTCAAACCATCAAACATTTTCCTCAAAATTTTCACAGCTTTGATTGATTTCATTGTTTGTTGACCGCCGGCCAGTAAGGTCAATCGTATTAGACGTATTTACACTATAAAGGTTAAGTGTTTAATAGAAACCCTATACCGCTCCTGATCTTTTTTAGTCGAAGTTGACTTTCTTTGATATTCAAGGCTTTGAAACAATCTATACTTAATAATGGGCCGTCACTGACAACAAAAGCAAAATACAAAACAAACGTATGTATTGGTTTAAATATATAACATACTACAGGAATATCATTTAAATACTAAAATAGTATAATATTTCGATTGTTATTTTGAAAAGCTCAACATGATGATTAGACTTTTCAAGATTTGAACACATTTGCATATGTTGTAAATTTTGTTAAGGTCACTTAAGTGATTTCATAGTAGGTGCTAAATGTGCTATATTTTAAAAACATGTTGTAATAAATTGTACGTGACTGATTCGAATCTTTATACATTATTCGAAAAAATTGTATTCGTATGGCGTATTGAGCAGGTAATAGTTGTATTATGTCTTGGTAAATCAAAACACCACGTCTATCTGCAAATAAGTTAATCAAAAAGAGCACGATACAAACCATATACTTGGTATTATACAGTATACAACAAATATGTGTGACGTGAACACATTCTCGAATCGTTGCCCAGCTGATTTTACATATATATTTATATTTATTATTTATAAAATATAATGTTTAAAATATTTCTTTTTAAAATAATATCCTTGGTATTTTACTAAAAATATGTATGATGTTAGAGGGCAGATGCTCGATTCGTTTTCCAACTTACTTTACGGGATGTAGCTTGGTGTGCAGTATACTTACTTTACGGGATGTATCTTGGTGTGCAGTAAACTTACTTTACGGGATGTATCTTGGTGTGCAGTATACTTACTTTACGGGATGTATCTTGGTGTGCAGTATACTTACTTTACGGGATGTATCTTGGTGTGCAGTATACCTATCCGGTCAGAACAGATACTGTTGAGCTTTATGATGTGGGACATGATTTTGTCACACATGGTCTTGTTGACAATGTTGTTGTCACTGGCGTCCACCTCTCGTAGTAGGTCGACGATTGACCAGATTTTCACTGCAAAACACCAACACAGACTTTCTTTAGTCGGAAGATAACTTACTAACAAAAAGCTGTAATTAATTTATCACGTTATGGTAGGCTTACAGTAAGACGTGATATTAAAGTATACTAGCGTTTGTTTGAGGTCGTGACATTGATTTTGATTTGAACTACAAGTGGCGTCGATGAAGTGGAAGACATAATTTAAATTACCTGGTCCTATTCTCCTCGTACTCTTCAATGATTATGAAAAGTTTCCTGTTCACTCTTTACCTTAGTTTATACTTATACTTTTTTTCATGTAATATACTTTCAATTTCAAATTACTTATATTTAACCTATTAATTAATCATTTCGAATATCGCATTTTTCACAAACTCATTTTAAAATATGTTTTGGTTTTGGAACGGCAAACTGCTAATTCATTTCGAACTTAATTCTCGAGTTATGTATACGATTGCCGTTTGCAGAGATACCATATTAAGTGAATCATGCAAATAAAAAACAAAATATTTTAGAGTGAAGTAATATGTTCTGACATCATAAAGATACGAGGAATTGTATATGATTGTAAAGGTGAATCATCAAATAATGGTCATGAAGAATTCTGCAAGATACACCCTTATTATATCATCCTTATGATAACAGGACACAATGAGCTTAAATTTTGTCCGTAAAAATACAATTAAACTTTTATTAAACAGATAGGAACCATAAAAACATTTTAAAAAGCAAAATTTCAAGAAACAAATTCCAAAAACTGTGAGCCGTATTTGATAAGCCTTACCTGAGTCTACAAAAATGTAGCATGCAAATTAACTAGATTACACAAAACCTGGAGGAATCGCGGTAACAAGTTCTAAGCGATCATGTGAGTCTTTATTTTTTTTTATATAATTCACCGAAAAACCAGACATCACTAGTTGTGAATTATTACTGGGGCATCATCAAAAGTTAAACACCTATTTATCAATTCTACATCAGTGAGTCAACTAAACCGAACATATGGTATGCATTGACTACAAGCTCTGCCCACCACTCAATTCAAATATAAGAAATCAAACACTATTCCATACGTACTTATAATCATAAACGGATTACTAACCTATAATACCTGTTAACCATCAAACGTACACACACAAACACATACATAATAATCTGCTGTACCAGACGAAATCCACTGTTCCTAGCCCATTAACAGTATGCATACCTTTGACATCCTCGGTCGGTTTGTACTGGTAAGAGGTTTGTTCTCTGTTTAGAATCTGAAGAACCATGAACACTGCTTCACATTTAACGGCGTTGTATATTTCCCGCCGTATATTGCCGTTCACGAGTTTAAGTTTACTGGAAAACGTAGCAATTTGATCAATCATACTGATCTCTGTCGTTAACTTCTCTAGAATGTCCCTCTGTTTCGTCAGTGCTTGTTGGAAAGCAAAACCGAACGACGTGGCGTATACAAGGCCTGCTGGCGCCAAAAAGCACGCAATGGCGTCATTGATATCTGGCGGTGTGTCGTAGTCGTCTTTGGACCATAAAAATGTTGTGAAGGGTTCATACAAGTACAGGGTAAAAGGGCACAGACCTAAAGACAACAGAGCTGGAAAAGATATTTTCAACAGTTCAGATGGTCTGTTGTATGACGAATGAAGACTTTCTAGCACTTCAAGGTCAAATTTGGACAGGAATTCTCCATGAGAGGATTCTATGCCTGTAGACCCAGATGTTACACTAATGTTATCATAGATGATCTCGGTTACTTCATGGTTTTCATTTTTTTTCCATTTCTTTTCTCTCATAGCCATCAGTGATGTTTTACATCGACTGGAGATCAACAGCGACAAAAGTCCTACAACACAGATAAAATTATAGATACAGCTTTTACTAAGTAAATCCATTTAATTATCAGTTAGTTTAGTTGCAAATTTTCAATAACCAAATAACATAACTTACTTACCAATAATAACAAAGATCATCAGTGAAACTGGTGGTATTATTATTTCCACTGCCGATGGTCTAATTTCAGGCTCCACGGCTGTTTCTGATTCTGGCTCGGATGCTGATTCTGATTCTGGTTCTGATGTTGCCTCTGCTTCCGGTTCTGATGTTGCCTCTGCTTCCGGTTCTGACGTTGCCTCAGCTTCTGGTTCTGATGTTGCCTCTGCTTCCGGTTCTGATGTTGCCTCTTCTTCCGGTTCTGACGTTGCTTCTGGTTCTGGTTCTGATGTTGCCTCTGCTTCTGGTTCTGACGTTGCTTCTGCTTCTGGTTCTGATGTTGCCTCTGCTTCGGGGTCTGATGTTGCCTCTGCTTCCGGTTCTGACGTTGCTTCTGCTTCTGGTTCTGATGTTGCCTCTGCCTCCAGTTCTGATGTTGCCTCTGCTTCCGGTTCTGATGTTGCCTCTGCTTCCGTTTCTGACGTTGCCTCAGCTTCTGGTTCTGATGTTGCCTCTGCTTGCGGTTCTGATGTTGCCTCTGCTTCCGGTTCTGACGTTGCTTCTGCTTGTGGTTCTGTTGTTGCTTCTGCTTGTGGTTCTGATGTTGCCTCTGCTTCCGGTTCTGATGTTGCCTTTGCTTCTGGTTCTGACGTTGCTTCTGCTTCTGGTTCTGATGTTGCCTCTGCCTCCGCTTCTGATATTGCCTCTGCTTCCGGTTCTGACGTTGCCTCAGCTTCTGGTTCTGATGTTGCCTCTGCCTCCGGTTCTGATTTTGCAACTGCTTCCGGTTCTGACGTTGCCTCAGCTTCTGGTTCGGGTTCTGATGTTGCCTCTGCTTCGGGTTCTGATGTTGCCTCTGCTTCCGGTTCTGACGTTGCCTCAGCTTCTGGTTCTGATGTTGCCTCTGCTTCCGGTTCTGATGTTGCCACTGCTTCCGGTTCTGACGTTGCTTCTGCTTTTGGTTCTGTTGTTGCTTCTGCAAGTGGTTTTGATGTTGCCTCTGCTTCCGGTTTTGATGTTGCCTCTGCCTCCGGTTCTGACGTTGCCTCTGCTTCTGGTTCTGACGTTGCTTCTGCTTCCGGTTCTGACGTTGCCTCTGCTTCCGGTTCTGACGTTGCCTCAGCTTCTGGTTCTGATGTTGTCTCTGCTTGCGGTTCTGATGTTGCCTCTGCCTCCGGTTCTGACGTTGCCTCAGCTTCTGGTTCTGATGTTGCCTCTGCCTCCGGTTCTGATTTTGCAACTGCTTCCGGTTCTGACGTTGCCTCAGCTTCTGGTTCGGGTTCTGATGTTGCCTCTGCTTCGGGTTCTGATGTTGCCTCTGCTTCTGTTTCTGATGTTGCCTCTGCTTCCGGTTCTGATGTTGCCACTGCTTCCGGTTCTGACGTTGCTTCTGCTTGTGGTTCTGTTATTGCTTCTGCTTGTGGTTCTGATGTTGCCCCTGCTTCCGGTTCCGATGTTGCTTCTGCTTCCGGTTCTGATGTTGCTTCTGCTTTTGGTTCTGACGTTGCTTCTGCTTGTGGTTCTGTTGTTGCTTCTGCTTGTGGTTCTGATGTTGCCTCTGCTTCCGGTTCCGATGTTGCTTCTGCTTCCGGTTCTGATGTTGCCTCTGCTTCTGGTTCTGACGTTGCTTCTGCTTGTGGTTCTGTTGTTGCTTTTGCTTGTGGTTCTGATGTTGCCTCTTCTTCCGGTTCCGATGTTGCTTCTGCTTCCGATTCTGATGTTGCCTCTGCTTCTGGTTCTGCAGTTGCTTCTGCTTCCGGTTCTGACGTTGCCTCTGCTTCTGGTTCAGATGTTCCTCTTGCTTCTGGTTCTGTTGTTGCTTTTGCTTGTGGTGCTGATGTTGCCTCTTCTTCCGGTTCTGATGTTGCCTCTGCTTCCGGTTCTGATGTTGCCTCTAATTCTGGTTCAGATGTTGCCTCTGCTTCTGGTTCTGATGTTGCTTCTCCTTCTGGTTCTGACGTTGCCTCTGCTTCTGGTTCCGACGTTGCTTCTGCTCCTGGTTCTGATGTCGCTTCTGCCTGTGGTTCTGATGTTGCCTCTGCTTTTGATTCTGATGTTGCTTCCGCTTCTGGTTCTGATGTTTCTTCCGGGGTTGACGTTGAATCTGCCTCTGATACCGACGTTACTTCCACTTCTGGTTCTGATGTCACTAAGGCTTCACTTTTTATCTTAGTGATATGCGGTTCTGTCGTCGTCGAACCACACAACAATGGTCCTGTAATGATAAACAAAATGTCATCCTTTACCGGAATAGTTTGTTCTTATATGCAACCAATTTAATGGCATTATATGATTGTACACTTATGGAAATCCGCTAAATATTGAGACAGAGAAGAGGGGCTCATAAACTCTCCTATAACTATGACCAGGTATTAAACAAAGCGTAGCCGAATCGAATTGTCGATATGATTTGTCACTTTGTCCATGTATAACAACAAAGTGTATATACGTGTAAAGCGTATCCGAATCGACTTAGATTACATATTGCCAACTCGTACATATTTTACACCTTTGTGTTACACGCTACACTGGTCATTTGTCGGATGAAAGAGGCAAGGAACGCATCATACTAGTCACTGAAACGTCATTCATAAACGCTGAATGGTTGTGATACATAACTTTTCTACATTATTAATGTTATTTAACGTTTCACTTTATAAACACAATGTACGTATCAAACGTTTCAAGACCAACTGGTCCCTCTGTCAAGCTATGACGTGAAACATATTTCCATACTGATAAAATTCATTGAAGATAACATTTTAATGGAAATATTGTTCCGGTATACAAGTAGCAACCACCAAACAGTAAACATTACATAATCGAATTCGTGTTTGATTGGGTTTTTTCATGTACGTACATAAACATATAATGGTAATTTGCACCCGTTTTTAAAAGAATCTTTGTTTATATCCTTATAAAAGTTTTGTCCCATGTTGCATTATTTTTGTGAACACTAGATCATTGATTTTAAATTAACAAATCAACGTACAGAAGGAAAATGAACTCAATGCCATTAACCGCTATGTATACCGCTATGCACTAACAAAGTTTGTATATTCCTCGTGCGTTCCACTAACATTTTCGAAAAAGCCGTTTTTCAAATACTTCAAAAAAAATGAAAGGTGAAATGACATGTGAACCATTCATGTATATTTGTTGATCGATTGATTATACCATATCAAAAATGTTTAAGTAAAAGCAATATCGGAGACCTTAATAATTTGAATTTCGATAACTTTGACTGTGGTATGCTTACTTTGTGTGAACACCAGGGCCGGGTTGTTAATGCCTGGTTATCTTAGCGATAACGTTTGTAATCTCTTAAACATTGTATGATGTCAAAAATAACATGTTGTGTAAACGACTAGTGAAACAAACATTGTTTAGAGCCACCAAACTAACATTGTTTAGAGCCACCAAACTAACATTGGTTAGAGCCACCAAACTAACATTGGTTAGATCCACCAAACTAACAAGGTTTAGAGCCACCAAACTAACATTGGTTAGGGCCACCAAACTAACATTGGTTAGAGCAACCAAACTAACATTGGTTAGAGCCACCAAACCAACATAGGTTAAAGCCACCAAACCAACATTGGTTAGAGCCACCAAACCAACATTGGTTAAAGCCACCAAACCAACATTGGTTAGAGCCACCAAACTAACATTGGTTAGAGCCACCAAACTAACATTGGTTAGAGCCACCAAACCAACATTGGTTAGAGCCACCAAACCAACATAGGTTAAAGCCACCAAACCAACATTGGTTAAAGCCACCAAACCAACATTGGTTAGAGCCACCAAACTTACATTGGTTAGAGCCACCAAACTAACATTGGTTAGAGCCACCAAGTTCATGATTGTTTCATGACGAAATTAAGGAAACGATCAATTATATGAACTTTGTATTCTCAGATTTTTGCGATTGCGATTGTTTCATAAAGAGAAGTTTCTCAACGAATTATAGTTATCATGTTTTTCTAACTCGTGTTAGTTTATATTCTAATCATATACATTATTTTACTTATGAGAAGTAGAAATGATAAATAATAATCAGGAGTTTTTCTCTCTCATAATGTCAATTGTATATCTAGTAAACGTTAAGTTTCTTTTTGGAATGAATTATTCTTGTTTCCGATCGGGAAAGCACTTGCTATGTATTATGAAGTCACAATAGATAAATGCGTCGTTAAGCATTGCTATTTGACGTCATTAGAAGATTTAATGGTAATGTGAGATATATATTTATCGCATGACTACCGTCTGCCTCAGCAAATATTATTAACTATGACATCAGAATGAAGAAACTGGTGTGACATCATATAATTCCGAATAACATTGCGAGGTTACATTAGAGTCAAATTAATGAATATCAATATAAAATCTCGATTTTGTGACATGAAACAAATGTTTCACTTCACATCAGTTTGATAAATCGTGTTAGCTTGCAAATCTTCGGTAAATGCTTAGGGGCTTGATTTGTCAATTCGATACAAGATGGCATTGAATTAAAAATCTGTTTTTGCATGATCTTTTTTTATCTCATTATAAATATTTAATGCGGATGTTTTCATTTCATATTAAATTATTAGCTCAGCAACACTTTGCTAAAATGCTTTTAAACTTGTTACATGTAGTTCAATCTCATTCGAACAAAATAACACATTAACTTCCTTTATAAATGTAACGGAATCTAGCTTGTCATTATTGCAGTATGACATAACACAACTAAACTTCACAATAGACATAACGACTTAATTCCACGTTAGGTTTTCCTTTCCTTAGTGTTAACATACCGGTGATGCGTTATCACAAAGGTTATAAATGTATCGTAGAGCAATGGTGACGTACGTGTTTTACATATTTATATCTTATGCTGTGGTATATATACATATGGTGTTTTCCCTATTTAACTTCTGTTGAAAAATATAAAAGATGCACTATGACATATAAATATATATTTCATGGTGTTTTCTCCATTTAACTTCTGTGGAAAAATATAAAAGATGCACTATGCTATATATAAATATATGTTTCATTGTGTTCTCCCCATTTACCTTTTGTTGAAAGATAAAAAAAGATGTATTTTGATATAAATTATATATATATTTCATGGTGTTTTCCCCATTTCACTTTTGTTGAAAGATATAAAACAGTCTTCTGATATAAATTTATATATATATATTTCATCGTTTTTCCCCATTTAACTTCTGTGATAAGATATAAAAGATGTATTATGATAAAAATTTATATGGGGCAAAGAAGTAATTCCAACAGTGTGGACAAGTTTAGGTTGTCAAATTTTCGGAGCGATCCGCTCCTTTTTCAAGACACAGTGAAACAGTACAGTTACATGTACATATACATCATATTACAAGAAGATAGAACTGATATACTATAATTGAAAATAAAAATTTGTATATATATTTCATGTTTTTTTCCCCATTTAACTTTTGTTGAAAGATATAAAATATGTTTTTTGATATACATTTATACATTTATTTCATGGTGTGTTCCCCATTTAACTTCTTTTGAAAAATATGAAAGATGTACTATGATTTATATAAATATATGTTTCATAGTGTTTTCCCCATTTAACTTTTGTTGAAAGATATAAAAGATGTATTATGATATAAATTTATATATATATTTCATAGTGTTTTCCCCATTTAACTTCTGTTGATTCACCTGTTACTTGTTGACATGTGTTCCATTTTACCTTAGTCTTGTTAGTTTCTGCATGTGACCTGTAAAGATGTGCAGTGTCCAATATTGTTTTTTTTCTCTCTATTGCTATGTAGAAAGGCAAATTTCCTGTACTTCGCTGTCATAATGTATAATTTTCCCCTATTTTACTTTCTTTCTGTAGTATATGGAAACGCGATTATGTGTCGTTTTTCTCTATCTTATGTTTACTGTTGATATGGTTATACGTTATGATGTACACTGATTTCTGTATTGCTGACCATGGCTTTGTTAACTGAATGACAAGTCATACGTTTTGTTTTAGTCCTTAGGTCCGATGTAAAACATACCACCTCATTCAATAGAATGACCAGGCATAAATTAACAGATAACTATGTATAAAGATACCATAAAATGTAACAGCTTATATGTTGAGGAATTCCGATTTTGAATATAGTGTCATAACTTGAAAAATGAAGAAAATAAAATTACCTTTGAAATGTAATAAAATCCACCACACACATACAATTATCCTAGGCGACATTTTTTCCGTTTGATGAAAGTGTCAGGTAAACTAGTTCACATCAGGCACACTCTGTTACCTCTCCTAGAGACAGGAAACATACATACACTGATCAAGTTTGTAGTATAATCATTAGCTGCGGTGATGACCTTACTCACGGCAGAGTGCATGATTACAGGTATCGACCAGCACGCAATTACTACCCAGGTAGATCAGGCGACAGGAGTAACATTCCATGTCGGGTGCAAACTAGGAGTGATGGTGTAATCAAACGGAATTAAACCGGTCCTGTAGTATATAGTCACTAGGCATACATATCAAATGACTTAAGTATTTGATTAAATTAGCAGTACGTTAATTAGAGAAAGTCGATATATCAACAAGTGAAGTGATGATGGGTGTTATGGCGTTAATCATTGTATCACTAAATATGACGTTAACCATTGTATCACTATAGAAAAAAATAATCTAGCACATTAAAGTTAGGTTTTCAACATTCTTATTGCTCTATAAAATTGCAATAATCATGTAGTTTATAAGTATATGCATAAAATGTAAGTGTGTACTGCAGGACTAATCAACTATCTCTATATATCTCAAACATGTCCTATTTTTACGACCAGGTAACCGTTTATAGTACACTTCTACAATGTGCCTTTGCATTTAAAATGACACAACCTCTTCTTCACCCAGTTTTTAAGCATGGGGACAATTGATTTTATTGTTTTTCCCCGTATAGTTTTACACCCATAAAATGGTTTGCATAAAAAGAAAAAGAAACAGATCAAAATGCTCGTATTCTGAAAAACATTATCTTTACAAAGCAATCGACCTATTTGTATCTCTGACAAAAATTGCCATGTTGGCACTGTCATATTTTGTTTTGATTAAGTAGTTTAGAGCTAAGCTTGTCCTCGCCGTTCTCCGTTGAGAGGTAATCCGCAACACAATACGACACGTGCTACAGTGTCATTGATATTTGTAATCATATAGATGCATTTAGATATAAATATACAGACTCTTTATCAAACATACATTACGTCTTATAATAAGGCTGCTGCTTATCATGCCTTGTTTTTAATATTGTTAAGTTCCTAATCAAACGTTAAATTGTACATTATTTTTGAATTACGAAATGATGTTCATATATCAGTCTAGTGTAAAATATATAGATGACTTCCCAGAATGACTGTGCAAGGAAACTTAGGGATTAATACGCAATGATTATGGTTGTTTAGAACAATTTGCAATCTTTGACCACAGAAACCATAGACCGTGTTGTTTTTCCTTTTTTGGTAGTAGCTATTTTGCTCGTTTAACTGCCACTCTCTACCAGCTATACTGTTTACTTTATCATATTGTAGATTAAAATTATATTAACAGGTGTTTTTTTCAATTCATTGTACATCAGTGTTTCTCGAGTTTTCTCTTCTTAATCATTCTTTTAAATAAATTGCGTTATTAATCTTGTGTCGTAAAACATTCCTGAAAGGAAAAAGAACAGAACAAAACACAGAAACAAAACAAACCAATGATAACTCGTAATGATTTGAATGCAGTTTAAATATTTGTTAACTTCAATCGATGTAAAGGAGTCTCATAGTTTGAACGCTAATACATATAACCTTACCTAGCAGTTACGCTAATACATGAAACCTTGCCTAGCAGTTACGCTAATGCATAAAACCTTACCTAGCAGTTACGATAATACATGAAACCTTGCCTAGCAGTTACGCTAATGCATAAAACCTTACCTAGCAGTTACGATAATACATGAAACCTTACCTAGCCCTTACGCTAATACATAAAATCTTACCTAGCAGTTACGCTAATACATGAAACCTTACCTAGCAGTAACGCTAATACATGAAACCTTACCTAGCAGTTATGCTAATAAATGGAACCTTACCTAGCAGTTACGCTAATAAATGGAACTTGCTAGCAGTTACGCTAATAAATGGAACCTTACCTAGCACTAACGCTAATAAATGGAACCTTACCTAGCATTACTCTAATAAATGAAACCTTACCTAGCACTTACGCTAATAAATGGAACCTTACCTAGCACTTACGCTAATAAATGAAACCTTACCTAGCAGTTACGCTAATCAATGGAACCTTGCCTAGCAGTTACGCTAATAAATGGAACCTTGCCTAGCAGTAACGCTCATACATGAAACCTTACCTAGCAGTTACGCTAATAAATGGAACCTTACCTAGCACTTACGCTAATAAATGAAACCTTACCTAGTACTTACGCTAATAAATGAAACCTTACCTAGCAGTTAAGCCTAATAAATGAAACCTTACCTAGCAGTTACGCTAATACATGAAACTTTACCTATGAGTTACGCAATGGTAGATAAACACGATAGCCAGCACTAGTTTGGGGACCTCCATAAATATAATGCTACTTAGCTAGCATCATTTATCTATAAAATCGGTGAAGAGTAATTTCATAAAAGTAAATATCTAGTGATATTTCATCAATAACGAGCTCAACTACATTGTACATGTTACAGTACTATAAACATGGTGTGCTATAGCTTATTAACTGTATACCGTTAATAATTGTATATCGTTATTAATTTGGATGTACACATTCCTTGACAAAAGCAATTCGCACGCGGACAGATGACGTCAATGTTTTCTATGCAATGCTACTATCACCAGTCTAATACACAAAGTGTCATTGTTCATGAGAAGCTGTACAAAAACATATCGTACTAAGGATAATAAAGAAAAATCATTACATCAACTACCCACGTAAAATAACAATATCGACAACTAATGATTAACCCAGAAATTATTATTATAATATATTCCTAGACTACTTGAATATTTAAATCATTCAGATGACATCAAAATGGCGACTTTCAATCCCTTACACACATGTAGGCAATGTTTCTTATGGGTACAGTGTAACCTGAAGAAATCCTGACTTGACGTTGTCCCGACGTTCAGGTCAAATTCAGGTCAAATTAATTCACATGATTTCTTAATTCATGTGAAATTTTCATGTCAATTTCAGGACAAATTCAGGAAAAATTGACCTGAAATTGATCTGAATGTGACCGCTGTTTGCAAATCAAGACATGTACAGTTTGCCTGTGTACTGAGTTAACTTGGTGTCCTATCAAAAGTTACAAGACGATGCTTTAAAACAGTACCATGAAAAGGCCCATACTTAGGGACACTTATGTATTTTAATCGTCCATTGAATTATAGTTACAAAGCAAAAATGTCATTTATGAATTTCGAAAAATACGTGAATAAAGAAAGACCCTCGGTTGAAATAACCATACAACATATCATCATTTTCTGAAATATTAAAGATATAAAAATCTTTTATAATGTTTGTACATATTTGTTTTATATTTCATAATTTCTTGCAATCCAGTTGGCCAGTTGTAAGCAATCATGTAGACCGGATATTTGGTGAATATCGATTTCTATGTTTTTCCCACTCCTTACTGTTTGACAAAACTGCTTGGAGTTTTATAACATTTTGGGTACCCACTAGTGGATAGCAATTTAAATGTGGACGTGATTTCATTGGTTAGTTGTTTTATTATGACATCATGTAACAAAGCTTTTCGCCGTCATCTTCCATTATGACGTCATAGTTTATGGAAATTGTTTTCCGGTCGGAAAGAGGAATGTTGCATTTTCAAGAGAAAAAACAAGTTTTCCATATATAACATAAACGTGATAGGAGAAAGAGGTTCCCAACCCGTCATGTCTTGTTATCATGTTTATCTAACGTCCATTATTATACCCCGCTTTTACCGAAACGGGGAATATTAATATGGGTCTGTCTGTCTGTCGTTACCATAGCAACCACACGGAGGCTTCTGATTGGTCGCAATTTAGATATTGTTTGATTTCGATGAAAATTGGTATATGGGGTATAAGGGGACTGCAAATTCAATCGCATACGTTCCGTTGCCATAGCAACAACACAGAGGATTCTGATTGATTTCACTCAAATTTAGTATGTACATTGTAGGTGTACTATGGTAATGCGATCCTTTTCTGATGCATCTTTGCGACTATGGGGGCAGTTTGGGGGACATCTGTAATGGTCCCCCATTACAATTAGTACGTGTTGCTGTAGATATTGTTAAGATGTTTCATCCAAATTCCTTATACACATTCAACTCATGCTAAGTTTGCCAACCGATGTGATTTGTGCATATTTACGGTAATCAATGAGGTAAACTGTATAGGGTTTTATTTTTCTTCAAGTTTCAAGCTATACATTATGTCTCAACAGCACGATACTCACATGTTTAAACCTACCCTCAATAATGTTATCCTTAAAAATGTCCTGCAAGCGGGGGATATAAATTCCACGAATTGGTTGTTATATTTTCCAATTATAAAAGACATTCAGTAACCCTCGTGTTTGATACACATGATAACCTATAGAGAGTCGTTGGAGAATCTCTTTTTACCATTTAGCGTGTGAACAGCCGATACTGACTTTTGACACTAAGTGGTTATTTGGTATAAGACTAAAAGTACATACAAAAAAATGTAAATTATTTTATCCATCGTTATGTATATAATCTAAGACTAGGAACTTTGTGTTTGAATGTATGACATTTTTATCAACTAAATGTATGAAATGTATGAAAAGGGATTATGTTGAAAAATTGAATTCCTTTTACCAATTTTATTTTTTAACTTTAACAATAGTTAAAAGTGTAAGTTACGACAGCCGTCATTGTTCGAAAAGTCTGAAAAGTGTTTTGTCATCATGGCGGATTGTCCCTATTCCATAACACCATATCAGATTTTTAATTTAGGTGTGGGTAGCGATGTTGAAGTAAAATGTGTGTGCTTTCAATGCATTCCCGACGTGTATATGAACTCGATGTCGATGTAATGTAGCGCAATGCACAGCAGGAACATAAACCAAATCACACCGGGAGATGTCGTGGAACAACAAAATCGTTTCACACGCGAGCGTAATCAATATAGTTCCATGGAGCAGAATATTAAACATTATGTAAAACAGCAGACCTTTGTATAAAAAAGCGCGCTTATTTTTTTCTCCTTAATTTTGCTATTCATACGCGAGTGAACACTCTGCGTGTGTCTAACTTAAATATATAACGGGTTATATAGTCTCGATCTCTGGAATACCATTATTGATTACGATTCCTGAAACATTTTAGTCAAACTTGCTTAATTACACCCTCATACACATGTAAACATAGTCTGCATGCATATACTGAACCTGCTCTATACTTGAATATGCAAAAAATAATTATTTTATGCAATATTGTTGCATGTGGTATTGACACTAGTCAAATCAGGACGAGCAAGGTCACACTATCAGAAATCAAAACAAGAAAACACGGAATTGTCAACAAAACCGTATTTCGTGCTGAAAATCGATAAAACTAAACTAAAGATATGGACAAAGGCACAATGTACACACAGGTCTTCGATAAAGTACGAGGAGAATAGGAGGATGTATTCCGGAGGAGTAAGAGGCTTATACTTCATGGATTTACATCAAGGTCTAAACCAAGTCACGTCACGTCCTCGAGGTTAACATTGTAGTGCCAACGAAACAACAATGACCATTATAAAACATCGACTTCCATATCACACAAAGACATGACATATTCCTCGACGAAGTCATTTGGCGACCATAAGACATTTCCATTTTCTTCATCAACCTGCATCATTGGAAACCATATGTTAAAAGTTGTAAAGTAACTATTGTAAAGTTATAATAAACTAGCTGAGGACAGCTGTCGTCATTGAAATACTTCTACGACAGGTAGTAATCTGACGATTTATCACATACCTGTTGAATATTGTTATAGTAATACAAGCAATTTTCAGACCATGAAATACAACGTTCTGTATTGCACATGTGCAATACGGAATGTTGTATTTACCTACTAGCCGGAACTACATTTTATGGGAATCCCCTTGTCATGGCGAACTGAAAAGTTTCCGGTATTTGATTTTTTTTTTTATCAAAGTTTATAAAATCTTTGTATCGATCTCTACCAAATACGAAAGGTATGTGATAAAAGCAAGACCACACACTTGTGTTTTTCTAACAAATCAGAAAGCACTCATTTATTGCGCGGAAGTATATCTTCACTCGTGCATATATATATTCGTCCGCACAATAAACTCGTGCTTTCTGATTCGTTAGAAAAACACAAGTGTGTGGTCTTGCATATATATCATATGGTATATTGTGACCCAAATGGAGGACAATTAATATATATTTGTAGAGATCAAGAGGAACTTATAACGATATGTAAAGACAACGTGCTGAATACCTTTATGTACACAAACGATGGAAAAGAATAGTGTAATTATATTATATAAAGGTTATTTACCACCTTCAACAGTTTAATAATAAAATTTGTTAGACAATGTTTTCTATTCAAACTTTGAATTGACATTGTCTGCGATCAAAGATACTGGTACTAGTATCAGAGCATGAGAGAAATACAAATAAGCTTGTTATCAAGAATATTCTTGAACACTCTTCAAGAAGTCAATTACATACACCAATATGAATATATTAACTAAACATCATAAAATACTTTGTATAATCGTACATATTTTCTTTATTTTTGTTGAGAAGAGAGTACAGGTAGTTGCAAGCCGCTTTACAAAACGATGTTTATATGTTGTAATCAATTGAAGTGAATGTCCTTCCTGCATTATAAGCATTCGAGAAAATCTAGAAAAAGATATCGAAAACTACAAGGTAATGACTAAATAGAATCACAGTACTGTTGAGATCAGCAGCGTGACTTTTCCATCAGTCTTAATTAAACACTATAGCTACCACCTTCCTACTGTAGTCACATCAGTCTAGGTTCGTTAGCCTTGTGTTAGGGGAAGTCATATTCATATAATCCAGCATGGATTGTTTACAGGTAAAGAAGCATTAAATACTCGACCTTTCACGCAGGGTTAACACGAGAAGTATGTTTACCAAAAAGGTTGTTTACTCTGATTGATACAGGCGGACACACTTATCGGACGTCCGTTTTCTTTTCAGTGACATTCTGTGCAACCAATCGTGTCTGCAGGTCGTTTGATGTTTTGTGGAGGAAATCTCTGAGATCGATCAGAATCTGGAGATCGACGAGAAAGAATCCTTAGAAGGGGTTGTGGAGGTCACTGGCGACACAGTAGGGTAAGGTAATGGAGACACACATGGCGAGTTCCATTGGATAGGAGTCGGCTTGGATCAGTAGGACGCCGATGAAACGTTAATAATCCAGCTTTTCCAGTAAAAACCATCTGCAAAAGGTAGTAACTTTTATCAGGTTATACACACTGTAGCGTCATCGATATCAGGCAAAGTTTGCCCCAACAACACGAGCAACGAAATAAGACACCAATGTCTTTAATTAGATTTAAAAGACAAAAATGAGAATTGTTAACATATCTATGATGCAAAACGATAAATAGTTGAACGACCAGCACAATTGAATTTTCCAATTATATAGTCTACTGTTATCTGAACCTTCAATGTGACACTGCACAATACGGGTACTTGCATTCAATTTCGTTTCAAGGATACTGTGGACTAGTTTATTGACGGCTGTAAACAACATGGCTCCGGTATCACGAGAATGTAAGGCATGGTTCTGGATGAATAGGTTATGTACAGCAACACAGACCGGAATCTATGCATATAGAGGTATGATTGGGAAAACGGACCGGATAACGATATGTCATGTGGCAAATCATTTAGAGTTCTCGAAGAACGTGTCAAGGATACGGCCAAAATACAGCTTTGATGTTTTTGATGTTGCTTTATTTCGTTACACATGTTGCCGTTTCGAATGAATGCTAGACATATTGATTTAGTCGATAAACGTATTGTAGATTTGATTTTCTACCGAAATTTAGGTGAAAAATATACATGTTTAGTAAAACAAACAATAGAAAAAATACAATAGCGTGAACACAATAAGGACAAAAGCATGAAGTATCACGCCGACAAGTTTGTGTGTGATACATTTTATGGGAAGACAATTAGAACTAAAGGGAATCGACACAATTAAAAAAAAATTACGAACTCCCACTGGACAGACATATAGACAACAGAAGAGACAGCATGAACACCCACTGGGCAGACATAAAGACAACAGAAGAGACAGTATGAACTCCCACTGGACATACATATAGACAACAGAAGAGACAGCATGAACACCCACTGAACAGACATATAGACAAACAGAAGAGACAGCATGAACACCCATTGGACAGACATATAGACAACAGAAAAGACAGCATGAACTCCCACTGAACAGACATATAGACAACAGAAGAGACAGCATGGACTCCCACTGGACAGACATAAGACCACACACAGCCGCACAATAAACTCGTGCTTTCTGAACATATAGACAACAGAAAAGACAGCAGGAACCCCCACTGAACAGACATATAGACAACAGAAGAGACAAGAGAAAAGACAGCATGAACTCCCACTGAACAGAAATATAGACAACAGAAGAGACAGCATTATAGACAACAGAAGAGACAGTACGAACTCCCACTGGACAGACATAAAGACAACAGAAGAGACGGCATGGACTCCCACTGGACAGACATATAGACAACAGTGGAGACAGCATGAACACCCACTGGACAGACATATAGACAACAGAAGAGACAGCATGAACACCCACTGAACAGACATAAAGACAACAGAAGAGAGAGCATGAACACCCACTGAACCGACATATGGACAACAGAAGAGACAGTATGAACACCCACTGAACAGACATATAGACAACAGAAGAGACAGCATGAACACCCACTGGACAGACATATAGACAACAGAAGGGACAGCATGAACTCCCACTGGACAGACATAAAGACAACAGAAGAGAAAGCATAAACTCCCACTGGACAGACATATACACAACAGAGGACAACAGCATGAACACCCACTGGACAGACATAAAGACAACAGAAGAGACGGCATGAACTCCCACTGGACAGACATATAGACAACAGAGTAGACAGTACGAACTCCCACTGAACAGACATAAAGACAACAGAAGAGACAGCATGGACTCCCACTGGACAGACTTAACGACAACAGAAGAGACAGCATGAACTCCCACTGGACAGACATATAGACAACAGAAGAGACAGCATGATCTCCCACTGGACATACATATAAACAACAGAAGAGACAGCATGAACACCCACTGGACAGACATATAGGCAACAGAAGAGACAGCATGAACTCCCACTGAACAGACATATAGACAACAGAAGAGACAGTATGAACACCCACTGAACAGACATATAGACAACAGAAGAGACAGTACGGACTCTCACTGAACAGACATATAGACAACAGAGGAGACAGTACGAACTCCCACTATAGACAACAGAAGAGACAGTACGAACTCCCACCCACTGAACAGAAATAAAGACAACAGAAGAGACAGTACGAACAACAACTGGACAGACATATACACAACAGAAGAGACAGTACGAACTCATATAAACAACAGAAGAGACAGCATGAACGCCCACTGGACAGACATATAGACAACAGAAGAGGCAGTACGAACCCCCACTGGACAGACATATAGACAACAGAAGAAACAGCATGAACACCCACTGGGCAGACATATAGGCAACAGAAGAGACAGCATGAACTCCCACTGGACAGACATATAGACTACAGAAGAGACAGCATGATCTCCCACTGGACAGACATATAGACAACAGAGGAGACAGTACGAACGAACTCCCACTGAACAGACATATAGACAACATAAACAACAGAAGAGACAGCATGAACACCCACTGGACAGACATATAGACAACAGAAGAGCAACAGAAGAGACAGCATGAACACCCACTGGGCATACATATAGACAACAGAAGAGGCAGTACGAACACCCACTGGACAGACATACAGACAACAGAAGAGACAGTACGAACTCCCACCCACTGAACAGAAATAAAGACAACAGAAGAGACAGTACGAACAACAACTGGACAGACATATACACAACAGAAGAGACAGTACGAACTCCCACTAGACAGACATATAGACAACAGAAGAGACAGTACGGACTCTCACTGAACAGACATATAGACAACAGAAGAGACAGTACGGACTCTCACTGAACAGACATATAGACAACAGAGGAGACAGTACGACCTCCCACTGGACAGACATATAGACAACAGAGGAGACAGTACGAACTCCCACTATAGACAACAGAAGAGACAGTACGAACTCTCACTGAACAAACATATAGACAACAGAAGAGACAGTACGAACACCCACTGAATAGACATATAGACAACAGAAGAGACAGCATGAACACCCACTGGACATACATATAGACAACAGAAGAGGCAGTACGAACACCCACTGAACAGACATATAGACAACAGAGGAGACAGTACGAACTCCCACTGGACAGACATATAGACAACAGAAGAGACAGTACGAAAGAGTAGACAGTACGAACTCCCACTGAACAGACATACAGACAACAGAAGAGACAGTACGAACAACCACTGGCCAGACATATACACAACAGAAGAGACAGTACGAACACCCACTGAACAGCCATATAGACAACAGAAGAGACAGCATGAACACCCACTGAACAGACATAAAGACAACAGAAGAGACAGTACGAACTCTCACTGAACAGACATATAGACAACAGAAGAGACAGTACGAACTCTCACTGAACAAACATATAGACAACAGAAGTATACAACAGAAGAGACAGCATGAACACCCACTGAACAGACATAAAGACAACAGAAGAGACAGTACGAACAACAACTGGACAGACATATACACAACAGAAGAGACAGTACTCCCACTGGACAGACATATAGACAACAGAGGAGACCGTACGAACTCCCACTGGACAGACATATAGACAACAGAGGAGACAGTACGAACTCCCACTGGACAGACATATAAGGAGACAGTACGAACTCCCACTGGACAGACATTTAGACAACAGAAGAGACAGTACGAACTCTCACTGAACAGACATATAGACAACAGAAGAGACAGCATGGACTCCCACTGGACAGACATATAGACAACAGAGGAGACAGTACGAACTCCCACTATAGACAACAGAAGAGACAGCATGAACACCCACTGAACAGACATAAAGACAACAGAAGAGACAGTACGAACTCTCACTGAACAAACATATAGACAACAGAAGTATACAACAGAAGAGACAGCATGAACACCCACTGAGCAGACATATCGACAAAGAGAAGAGACAGCATGAACACCCATTGGACAGACATATAGACAACACAAAAGACAGCATGAACTCCCACTGAACAGACATATAGACAACAGAAGAGACAGCATGAACTCCCACTGGACAGACATATAGACAACAGGGTAGACAGTACGAACTCCCACTGAACAGACATATAGACAAAAGAAGAGACAGTACGAACTCCCACTGGACAGACATTTAGACAACAGAAGAGACAGTACGAACTCTCACTGAACAGACAGATAGACAACAGAAGAGACAGTACGAATTCCCACTGGACAGACATAAAGACAACAGAAGAGACAACTGGACAGACATAAAGACAACAGAAGAGACAGTACGAACTCTCACTGAACAGACATATAGACAACAGAGGAGACAGTACGAACTCCCACTGGACAGACAAATAGACAACAGAAGAGACAGTACGAACTCCCACGGGACAGACATATAGACAACAGAAGAGACAGCATGGACTCCCACTGGACAGACATATAGACAACAGAGGAGACAGTACGAACTCCCACTGAACAGACATACAGACAACAGAAGAGACAGTACGAACTCCCACGGGACAGACATATAGACAACAGAAGAGACAGTATGAACACCCACTGAACAGACATATAGACAACAGAAGAGACAGTACGAATTCCCACTGGCCAGACATAAAGACAACAGAAGAGACAACATAAACACCCACTGGACAGACATAAAGACAACAGAAGAGACAGTACGAACAACAACTGGACAGACATATACACAACAGAAGAGACAGTACGAACACCCACTGAACAGACATATAGACAACAGAAGAGACAGCATGAACACCCACCGGACATACATATAGACAACAGAAGAGGCAGTACGAACACCCACTGAACAGACATATAGACAACAGAAGAGACAGTACGAACTCTCACTGAACAGACATATAGACAACAGAGGAGACAGTACGAACTCACACTGGACAGACATATAGACAACAGAAGAGACAGTACGAACTCCCACTGGACAGACATATAGACAACAGAAGAGACAGCATGAACCCCCACCGGACATACATATAGACAACAGAAGAGGCAGAACGAACACCCACTGAACAGACATATAGACAACAGAAGAGACAGTACTAACTCCCACTGGACAGACATATAGACAACAGAGGAGACAGTACGAACTCCCACTGGACAGACATATAGACAACAGAAGAGACAGCATGAACTCCCATTATTCAAATGAAACAACGACACAACACGAAAGACAGAACGAACGCACACTGACCAGACATTAAGTTAACAGATAGACATTATGAACTCTGCTGAACAGCCATGACGAAGACAACAGGGGAGATATCGCGCGAACTTCCAGTGAACTGAAAGGAAAGCGTTTATAATAAAATGTTTATCACCTTACACCACCATTCGCGCCTATCGTACTGGTTCTTTAAAAGTCTAGGAAAATGTGTCCGTGATAAATTATCTAAGACACTGTGGATATGTCTCATGGTGGACATCCCAGACTTAGAAATACTTTTATAATGACGCTTCTGGTGTTTCACGTTGATTTAGAATCTCACAAAAAAGCTTTAAGTCATTGATTCTCTTGTTGATCTATATTTTCGTACTGCAGGTAAGTGCAAACTGTGATTTCATTTGATCTTCTACACTGTGTTAATCACGCTTCTAGAGATTAATGGGGGGGGGGGGGGGGGTTAAATATTCCATTGTTACAGGCCTCGGTCACCCGATACTAACAGCGTTAGTTGGCTACAGTATTGAATTTACTTCAGAGTCTGTATTTCAGATCGATTCATCTGCAAATCAAACTGAGGCAAACTCAGTATTTTGCATGTGAAAAAAATCTTTTAGTTCGATATACTATTCGCTATTTGCTATCCTACACTGAAAACAAGTAAAAGAACCTTTTTCGAGTGAGATTGCGAACAAAGCGGTTCAAGGTTTCAAAAATCCAGAATACTGAGGTCCGGATTTAAAGACATCACGAGGTACATGTAGGATACTTGGTATTTGATATCTGGATATAAGGGGTCGGAAAAATAAGAAAAAATATTAAGAGCATCGGGGTAAATTCATTCCGGATATCATAAGTTAGAGATAGGAAACCAGATCAAAGAGGTTCCATATTTTAAGAAGAAAGGTATAAAACATTGCAAAGTGGTGTTTTTTTACTTACTGGAATTCTTGCATGTGTTCGTTGAGAGAGCCGATCTCGACCGACATAACATTGATGTCGTGGACTCGGCAAACACTACCTGGTGTACTCCTGGGGACTGGCTCTGGCGCTGATCATGGTTCAGTGGCTCAGCAGGTCTAAGACACAGACTATTGGGCATTGGGTACAGTGGAACACCAGCACGAGATGATAAGGAAGGATCCCCTGCCACACATTTAAAGAGAGCATAACTACACATAGCACACTAATAGAAAAACATTATTGAAATACCAAACACGTGCAGTGATTCTTCTATGAACATGCAGTTGTCAGATTTTGGGTACAATTTACTTCTTTTTTTTTAAGTGAAATCAGTGCAAGTGCACTCAATAAGCATACAAAACTTTGTGAATGAATTGATAAAGGACAGATTTCAATCACTCATGTACATGTATGTGGTGTGAATCCTACAATCATTATTTGAAGTTAAACAAACAGCATAAGAAAAAAGTTGTTTTCAATAATCTCCGGGTTTTCAAAATTGCTGAATACTGGAAAGCACTACGAATTAGGGGAATAGGAAAGTCTTGGTATTAAGTTATGTTTTTTGAAATTACACACAGTAACTACTGTGATCTTACCTGGTACACAGAGCTTATCCATGGACTGTGTGAGGAGCATAGAATTGACAACTTCATCCTTCATCGTGTGCAAAACATGAAGAAATGTTCGGAGTGAAATAGACTCCATCGATTGTAATAATAGCACTCAAGTCTTAATGCTTGGCGTCTGACCTCTGAGTTTAACATCTTTATTCGAATGTTTTTCAAAAACCTCTTGGAAGTCGACACCGAACATAATAGCGTACACCATCCCCAACGGTACTAAAAAGGCAACCTACAGAATCGTTCACATTAGGGAGGACTGGCAAAGAAGGGCTTAAGCCAGAATTAAGTAGTTGACTATTGGTGAACACATATACAGGGTCAAAGGACAGAACAGAAGTGTCATAGCTGGAGGCATCATCATGTATATCAAACTGAAAGCATTATTTTGGAAATAGTTCAGCTTCTCCATAGCGTGCGTACTCATCTCTCTCAGTAAGAAAGACAGCAAGTTGGTCTGCAGCACAGTCGGTGAATTCTTCGTATTGATAAACACATATTAACGGCTGAAATTGTCTTTGAGGTGGTCGTTTGCAATGCATTCTTTTCCTTTAACAATAACAATATACAGCATTTGATATAGCGCCCTATCTATTGTTGTAGATACAGCAATATAAACACTGAAAATATAGTATTTTCCCTACAAGGTACAAATGTACTATGATAATACTGAT
This sequence comes from Mizuhopecten yessoensis, assembly GCF_002113885.1. Classification (NCBI taxonomy): domain Eukaryota; kingdom Metazoa; phylum Mollusca; class Bivalvia; order Pectinida; family Pectinidae; genus Mizuhopecten; species Mizuhopecten yessoensis. Next base: position 1,398,899 of record NW_018404492.1, read on the forward strand.
ATTAAAACCTTTTTAGTTTTGAAGAGTGGATGTCGATTTTTAATTTTATTGGTTATTTTTTGGAGAAAAGTATATACTGATAAGTTATGTATAATTCTTATTTATTTCCTCAATCCGAAACATATAGACACTTAATTTAACAGCTTCTTATAACTAAATGATGTTCGTTTACAGAGTGACGACCGCTATCTGGTCATTTTGTCATTTTCCGACAGCGCATACCGACCGCTCCCATTATCAACAAAGTTGCGGGTGGCCACATTATTTCGGAAACAGTTGGTTCAGACTGTGCTTCTGCTTCTATTTCTGGCGTTGTTATTTCACCAGAGTTTTGCTTCAGGAAAAGATAGGCATGTCACGCCTTAAAACGAATAAGGTTCGGACGTTGCTTCTGACTCTGATTCGGTAGTTATTTCAGATTCTGGTTCGGCCGATGTTTCCGATTCCGGTGCCGTCGTTACTTCAGATTTCGGTTCTGCTGTTGTTTCCGATTCTGGTTCAGACGTTGCTCAGATTCCGGTTCTGCTGTTGTTTCGGATTCTGGTTCAGACGTTGCTCAGATTCCGGTTCTGCTGTTGTTTCGGAATCTGGTTCAGACGTTGCTTCAGATTCTGGTTCTGCCGTTGTTTCTGATTCTGGTTCTGACGTTGTTTCTGATTCCGGTTCGGTCATCGTTTCAGACTCGGGTTTGGATGGTCTAAATTCCGGTTTATTCTTCTGGTTCTAACTTTTCAGCGTGCTCTGACCTAGTTCATAGTTCAATTTGTTGACCATACACTCAGGATTGTAGGACAAATATTCATCATGTATATCACTCTACAAGATGATGTCGAACTCACGTGGACTTCAGGTTCATCTACAATTTAAGAGGAAGTACAACTTCAATGAAAAAAACATTCCAGATTTTATTTAAAGTTGTATGTATACGGATGACTGGCACTTTGTTTTGTTACCGGTACACTGTAGATAATAACTTCAGCACTATTTAGGTTACACACTCACTCACTATAAACTAATTTTCGTAATATAGCCACAAACCGCTATCTTGAATTCGAGCCATACTTGTGACAAAAACAATATAAGGCTTCCAAATAATATATGAAATTTAGATTATTTAGCAATTACTATGCCTAATACTTTATTTACGAAAGATCAAATGCTGTAAATGTGAGGAAAAAAATGCCAATTAGTTATATAAGGAGTACACCACCCGTAAATTATCGGAGATAGTAAGCACTTTAGTTGTTCAAGACCATCGATAAATAATAAAGGAAAGTTCAAGAACTCAACTAGTATATATTGAAGTAACCTCATTCAAGGTTTCATCACAATCGAACATCGCAACGTATCAAACCTGCTGCAGTCTCCACGGAAACTAGTCAACTTCTTTACGATGACATGAAGTTTGCCTTTCAAAACATTTCTAAAAAATTTGCTCGCAGTCGGGGAGACTGAAACTATGCTTCAACTAAGAATTGCAGGTGTATATATAATCGCCTTCATGAAATTGAGACACGTTGTCAGAGGAGACGTTCCCATTTTCTCTATTCCTAAATCATTGATCCTCCCTAACAGCTTTGTCGATTTTGTTTCACTTTGTCTATGTAGGTCCTTTTATAACGGGACCGTGTTCTAATGAAATCATACGTTTAGTACGTCATTTGATATAAGTCGGCTAAAACGTTTTAGTTCCTATCCTCCTCCATCTTAACAACGCAAAAAATACCTGTGTGTTTTACACGTACATTGCATCACACTGCATTGACGAAAGGCCTGCCTCATATTTTGTCGGTATTAATTAAAACACACAAAGTTCATATCTTTAATAAGATGATTTTAGGACGATATCATCCATAACATGATGGTTTAAAAAGAGAAATTTCATTATTGGCTGTGTATATAGTTGTTAACGATGTACTCTTCTGAGGTTTCAGTCCACGTTCAAGTCTCGTTTTCACCTGGTGTAATGGGTTTTTGTAATATTTAACAAATTGTGATCAAGTTTATTAGCAAACACGCATCTGAAAAAAAAAATTCAAAAAACTAGATGCCTATTGTTTGTAGAACTTTTTTTACAAGAATTTTATAAAAAATACCAATTCGGCGGCCATTTTGAAAATGTGTATTAATGTGTATTTCTTGCGATTCAAAAAAGGCCAATATTTCACCTTTTTTGACACTAAATTGATCACTTAAATTGTCATTGTATCGCCATTTTTAATTGTAGCAGGTTCAATTTTTTCTGTACAACTTTATAATGTTCAATATGATAAAAATAATATGCAACAAACTGGAAAATATGCATTATTGATATTTATTTTTCTTATCTAGTGTACTTGAAGCACTTTTGATTTTTGACCCCGAAAAAGGTAAAAAATAAAAGATAATGGGACAAAAAAAGAAGCACACTGAGCCCCTATTTTTGTAGATGTTTTAGAAAGAGAAACTCATTTTCATTTCATTCATTAAATATTAAAAAAAGGTCAATAGCAGAACTTTTTATATCAAGCGTTTAATCTGCAAAAAATGGAGAAAAAATTTAGTATTTTTTCATTAAAAAATTGGGGGTAGGGGTAACTTAAATCGGCTTTCTGTGTTAAAAGTATAAGATTAAGAAAATTTTTAATATTTTCATCAATTCTACAAACATTCAATCATATCTAACACACTTTGAAGAAATTATATGAATTTGTTCTGCAAAAGTTAAAATCCAAAAAACCACCTTAAATCTCATGTTGTGTTAAATTGGTATCTTTGACCGATCATAGCACAAAAAAGGACACACGGACATTTATAAAAAAAAAATTTGGCTTTTCTACTATGCCATGAACTCCTTTTTCCAAAAATCCATATAAGAAAAAAAGTTTAATACAGGAAATTTTTGACTTCTCAGAGGTGTACATCCTTAAGTTGTAAATGTATAAATATGATATTTTTTATGAAATAATGAAAGTCGCCCATTACGCCCTGTGTACAGATATACACGTGCATACGAATTTTTGTATGTAGGCATGCTGGCCTGTATAAAATCACATTTTATCATGTTTGGCATCTTAAAAGACTTGCGTTGAATTATAACCTATTGTCGTGCTAGTCTGTATCTCAATATATACATAAATCTATGACGTTACTCGTCCAGGTAAAGTAATTGAGCGGCGGATTTACAGGTGCACAGAGTGAGTTTTGTACTAATTATTGTTATTTACTCTGGAGTTTGAACTGAAAACTCCCCAGATATGTAATTGATTACACGTATAACAATGACAATGTAGAATGATCGTGTGGATTGTGACTGACTTTGCGTAGTAATGGGATCGATTTCTTCTCAATCAAACTGGGCCTACTTATTCTTTTATTCTTATCTTTGTTGGAATTTTAAAAACTGCTTTGTGTCTTAAAACTGTTGCAGAGAAATTGGACAATGTTTTAGGTTTCAAACGTTTTATTAACCCAGACGATATATCAGAGTTCAGGCGCCGAGGTCTCTTTCTTGAAACATGCAACATTGGTCTTGGTCATATCTTGTTTAATTAGCTGAAGTTACTGATTAGTCAGTAAGAAGCGTTGAATTTCGGTTAGTGTGTAATTATTATTGACTTCAAAACGACAAACTGTTTTACAAGAATACAAAACATGTACAATATAAAACGAATTCGGGACAAGGTCACTACTTCTAGAGTTCGGAGGTCGTGAATAAATGGTTTGCATACAGCTGTACAAATGTTAGGGTTATATCTAATTCGACTGAATTTAAAATAAGTCAAAACGAATGCCACTTAAGACACATAAAATTGTTTAAGCACAAACACAACTTTGAACAGAATAGACAACCGATTCTCGACTAGTTATCTTGACATCAGTTAGCCTTAATGGATTATATTCCACAAATAAAAATATTAGCATTTCGTGATGAATAAAAAATATATAGCTGGTTTGGACCAAATACCGATAATGAGCTGACCCTGGCCGAGGTTTTGTGTTGAGATGTTCTGGATCGAGTACCGATAATGAGTTGGTCTGTTGCTCTTTTTTGTATTCTGTTGTGATTTAAATGAGTTTTATAAAGTTATGGCGTATGGATATAACGACTTACACAATGTAAGAATGTACATGTAAGCCGCAATAAAACGATCGGTTAAATGTTTTACGACGCCTGAATACCGAGACCTTCTAATCGAGTCAAATAAAAAAGACATAATTAGCAGGTATGCCAGGTGAGCAGGATTTGGAATTAAGAGTGATAGATGCGTCTATGATATTTTCCAGGCGAAACAGAACATCCTAAGGATTTTGAAAACATCGAGAAGGACATTTTTGCCAAAGGGTAGGGGAGTCCTCTCCGAGGTATGAATCAATAATCAATAAACTCTCAGAATCACGGTCTTACAAATCAAATAAACCAGTACGTCAGTCGGGTACGGCACAAACATTATAAGCCTTCATCCAAATACAGAACAAATCAACAAAACCAGTCCTTCAGTCGGGTACGGGACAAACATTCTAAGCCTTCAGCCAAATACAGGACAAATCAACTAAACCAGGCCTTCAGGCGGGTACGAGACAAACATTCTAAGCCTTCAGCCAAATACAGGACAAATCAACTAAACCAGTCCTTCATGCGGGTACGGGACAAACATTCTAAGCCTTCAGCAAAATACAGGACAAATCAACTAAACCAGTCCTTCAGTCGCGTCCAAGGCAAACCAATTCAAAGCATAACTAAGCAGACACCTGCCGGGTACACGACAGAATAACTAAGCAGACACCTGCCGGGTACACGACAGAATAACAAAGCAGACACCTGCCGGGTACACGACAGACTAACTAAACCAGATTCTAAGTCGGTGGCATGTTAAAAAATCTCCTTGTAACCTTTAATAATTGACAACAAATAAGATGCTCGTTCATTTGATGCGTGTGGTTTTATTATTATGTACAGGTATGCCTGGTGTAGTGTTTACAACATCAAACAGAAACATACACAATATAAATACATTATTGTACATGTATTAGAAATATAGTATCAAACATTGATATTAAATTGAAAAAATAGAATTGGTCAATACATCAATCGACAAATAATGTACACATTAAGTTGGTTTACAAAGAACGTCCGTTTTCTGTTCGGAACATTTCGAGTCCAAAGCATACACAAGGTACAAGTTGTATTTTAACGGATGATGCCTCAATACAACGAAACCTGACACCTTTTTTCATGTAAATGTTTAATTTTATTGATTCATGTGGTAGGCTGAATAAAATTATAAATCACCACCAGAATAAAATAATTTTAAGTCCCATATTTAACTGCCTTTTTTAAAAGGATGTACGAAAAACGTAAGACCATTATCAGATTTGATTGGCTAATGACGTGAAAGATCAACCTCAGGCAAAATCAAAAGCCTTGAAGGCGTATAAATTGCTTCAAAAACGTGGATTGTGTCAACATTAATTTTGGCATTTTTCAAAAGGGAAGAAATGGGAGCACCAAGCACATCTTGTACCATTACTAGAATACTGGGCTTCATTTTCAACCAGTGGTTATCGATGTGTGGTATATAACAATATCACACATTTACTTAAAAGGCATCGAGGTAGCTTTGTGTGTGGACGTATATATTTGCGGATGCGCAAAGCGCTTTAACGGATGTGTACATATTCGTCCGCGCAATAAACGAGTGCAATATGTGATGTCCGGTTGTTAGGTGTTTGTGTGTTGTTACATACCATAATAATACTCTTAGTTATCCTGTAATAGTATTAAATTTTCTTCCCGAAAAGTATAATTGCACGTAAGAAGAGTTAAATTATCAGTTCCAACCAAACAGTTCCGGCAACTATGTACAAATGTAATACATTTTAACATCTTGTCTGTTTTTGATATTTATGTAAATAGTGTTTTAAGTTACTGAGCAGAAGTATGGTGCTTCCATGCCGCACCAGACATCGAAAAATTGCATGTGAGATTCTGCAAACAAATATTAGGATTACATAAACAAAAACTAGTAATGTTATGGTGTATTATGAACTTGGAAATTATCCCATGAAAATAATTAGAAAAATACGAATATTCAAATATTGAATAAAATTGAGAAATGTAGGAAATTGTATTCTAAGGTCATGCTATGATGATATGCTTTGTAATAAAGACATTTGGTTAATGAGTGTAAAACAAGAATTATACAGAATTGGTCTTGGAAATGTGTGGGAATCCTCCAGTTTAAATAATAGCACTTTTCATATTATAAAAGAACGTCTTTGTGACATATTCAGACAAGAATGTTTTGAAAAAATTCAATCTTCTCCTAAAGGAGCATTGTATCAATATGTGTGTGATTTTGGTCACCAGTACTATTTATCAAAACCTGTAAATATAAATTATTTAAAACAAATATGTAAAATTCGAATGTCTGCACATAAGTTAAATATTGAGTGTGGCAGATATAATAGAACTGAAAGACAAAACAGATTGTGTACAGTATGTGACCTGAATGATGTCGAGGATGAGTTCCATTTTATTTTAAAATGTCCTTGCTATATTGATATAAGGTTGAAACTAATTAAGAAATTTTATGTAAGACATACAAGTATGTATAAATTAATTCAACTGCTTACTTGTGAGAATGTATCTGACATTAGAAATCTCGGCAAATTTTTAATACAAGCAAACAAAAGGAGATCTGAGCTGATTGCTGGTTAGTGTTCACTCTCCACGGTGTGTGTTGTGTGTGTGTAGGCGTGTGTGTATATGTGTGTGTGTCATATTGTATGTTGTCTCTGTATTGTTTTGTATATATGTTATGACTGATAAGTCAACCGACTTAAAGTAATAAAGAACTTGAACTTGAACTGTATTGAATGAAATATAAATCATGTATCGCATGACCTTAAAACTTCATTATAATTTACCAAGTTTGTATTATATACACACTGTACCCAATTGTTTACAATACAGAGAATGTAATAGTTAAATCAATGAACAAACGTGGCTTTTCCCGACTTGGTTGATTTAAGATAATATGCATGCATCTGAAGTTCCATCACCATGGAGCTGATGACAGTAAGGTCAACTCTGAAGAAACCGTGGAAAGGCGAGTCAAGGTCACTGACGGCATAGCAAAGCATACTGATGGATACCACGGTGATTACACACATCCCCAGCTGGATATGATAGGACTGAGCGCTGATCAGGAGAACGCCCAGGAAACTGAAATATCCCAGTATCTCCAGAAAAATCCAGCTTAAACATATCAAAAACACATTTCTGAAACGAAATGTAGCATATTTTTGGTTCCGCATATTAAATACGATTTCTCAGCAATTTCTTTAATTTCAGGTATTGATGCAGTTTTCGTTGATTATTAGATTTATCCAGGAAAATTATGGTTAGACATATCATTTGAACTTGCTATCAATATAAACACTATTGAAGTTTCCGTTATGTTTAATATAGTTAGGCCAGATGTCGTTTTATCAATGTGATTTTTGATATTAGATAAGTCTTATCTCAACATCGGTTCAAAGCATTCCATGGTAAAATGGTGATAAATGGCCAAATATGTTTAATTAAGATACATGTAACGTCGAATATAAAATTAAATAATAAAGTATATTAATTTTGTTATTTTGACGTAGTGTAAATAGTGCATTGTTTTTAAAGTAAACATAGTTTGTACACAACTTTGTTTGCAAAGGAAATATTGGTAAAAAATATATCTATTTTGCATTAATTATTATATGCAGATATTATTTCAATGGAATTGACGTTTCAGTAACAATGTTAAATATCAACATTAATTCTATCAAGAAACCTATAACAAATATTTTACATGTTTATTTATACTGTGTCATTGGAATAAAGTCGGCAAATTAACAGCATATTTCGATATTTATTCTGATATATGTATATTCATTAACAAAAACTGTCATCAAACAACAGGTACTTACTGGAACAATGGCATTCCAGCCACGGACTGACACGCGTCCGTTAGAGTACGAAGGGTCCGGAGACAGCGCATGATTTCCCTGTACAAGACTACGTCCATTGCTGAGTCGTGTACCAGGTCCTTACTCAAAGAGTTATTATCTGTCCGGTCCCCTCTCTTATTCAGCAGAGATAAAATGGACCACGTATCTGTTGAAAATAAAGAACTATGTTTCTTAAGTTCACATGTATGATTTTCGCTTTTATACATGGATATCAAACCGCACGATTACAGAATGTCTGGACGTTGTCTATCAGACATCAGAGACAAAATGAACGGAAATGCTATGAATTTTTATCAGGAAAACAAGACTAAATCTCGTTTATCCCAGGCATCAGCAGAAACAGTAATTCCGTGTAAAGGTCAGTTCGTAAATATAATCTACATGCTTATGAAACGAAAGAGCGATTAATACATTTGTAAAACAAGGAATTTTGTAAATGAACCGGTATAAGACGCTGTATAACTATTGTACATGGATATTAATATCAGTCCTTTATTGCGGTACAATATTGAAAATTGAAATGGTATCAATACACAATTAAAAATAAAAAGAACGAAAAAAAAATCATGAAAAACTGCATATTTAAAACATTTTCAAAACCTCGTTTTGTAAAATCCTTTCTTACCAGCGCTGATTTGGTCGTTTATTCCTTGAACCAGACATAGCTCATTGATCAATTGTGCCTTTAACATGTCTACAATCTCAAGCATGATGGCTTCAGAGACTCCGTCTAAATTCTTAAGGATCCATACAAGCTCCCTCATAACTCCGACCTTCTCCTGTATGTTGTCCCCGACCTTGATATGACCATGGTACACGTGTTGGAAAGCGAATCCGAACATGAAGGCGTACACCATCCCCGCGGGTACCAGGAAACAACCAATAGCATCATTAATGTTTGGTCGGGTTGGGAAAGACGATTTTGGCCAACAGTAGGTAACTATGGGCTGATACAAGAGCAGAGCGAGGGGACTGGCTACTAGAGACACCATCGGCGCAATGCAAATTTTTAATAGTCCACAAAAGTTGTTCTGGAAGGCTTCAAGTCTCTTCAAAGCAATAACGTCACGTGTCGTAAGAAATGAATATTTTTCGTCCCGTTGTACGGTTATCGCGTGATCCAGTGATATTCCTTGTATCCGTTTTTTCCATGAACACTTGGCAAATAGACGTTTCCGATGACTCAAACAGTAGAGTAATACACATGCTGAAACAGGAAATGTAACGTCTAATAATCAGTTTTAATAAACTTAATATACGAACGAAAAAATGCTCTTACGATTCTTGTATTTTCTTTACTAGTTTCCTGATAAGATGTCAGTTATTTGGGTGACACGCGAGAGCGTATCATAAACCTATACAGAAAAAGTGTGTCTGTATATTATAACACATACATTTGTAATATGTACAATAGATGTTTGCTGGTACATGTATATTATAAAGCTCTATAACGACGGAAGATGTGTCTATCATAATACTATACATAACGGAGATAAGCTGTATATTTAAACTCTTCATTACAGAAGTGAGTTTAAAACTTTAATGATATCTGAGGTGTTTTTTTAACGAATATAGGTTTATACAAATGTATCGTATAACACTCAATAACGGAGGTAGGTTTGTATGTTGTATGTACATGTATAACACTATAACGTAGATGTGTTGGTATATTTATATATTATAACACTTTATACCGGATATATTACACTTTAAAACGGAGGTAGAATTGTATATTATAAGACTCAGTTACGGAGGCAGGTAGATTTCCATACCTTAAAACTATATAACGTTGGTAGGTTTTTATATTGCAATGCATAACAAAACGTTACCGAGGTAGTTTTACTTACAGTGTATTTGTATACACAGGTAGCCTTACATACCGATAACTCCGAGAACAAGAATGGTTGCTGTCGGAACAAACAGTTCAATTGTAGTTGGTTCCGGTAATGGCTCAACCTCAGGTTCTGATTCTGGTTCCGTCGTAGTTTCTGGTTCCGGTTCCGATATAGTTGATGTTGCCATGCTCAGTCTTGAAAACCTTCTCACTGTTTATATCAACAAATTGTATCAAATAAGTCGGAATATAGTAGCATTTGCGTAAGTAACAAATACATATTGATCGATTTTGTGAACATGTTGTCAAAATTATATGAGTTTGTGAGTTCGCTTAGAAATACTCTAAATTATAAATGATGAATGGTCTTTAGCATTGTAAAAAAAACTCTTGATTCCAACATAATAAACTTTAGTAGGTAACTTTTATTGTCCAATTTCAATTCACGTATACATTTTACAATAAATTTGTATTGTTTGTCGATTTTATATTTAGATATATGGCTGCGATGTGCTGTATTTGAGTAACAAGAAATATTGATTACGTCAATCGGCTGACCCACGATCATTATTTTGAAATCAAAGACAATACATTCACTTCTACTTCAGAAACATGAACAACATGACAACCTGAAAGGCTGGCTACCGCGCTATACGATATAAAGGATAACTATGATCTGCCGTTCGTGAACTTTCCCTTTCTTATTAGTAGCATTCCTGCTTTTCCAACCTCGCAGCTGATTACATATTCAAGATGTCAACAGATTGTTCCAAACATCCCGATTCCCATGATAGTTGTTCATTTGTTGGTTCGCTGTCATTTATCCGGTTGTCGCTATAGGACTGAGTACGTAATATGACTTGGATATGATTTAGATTTACAATGTGGGTGTTGTCGATGAAGCAGAAGATATGTACCCTTCAAAACATCGTGTCTTATTCGTATTGAAATTTTACAAGGGTCCACATTGCTAATATTTTCGACTTACAGTTTTCAAAACAAAGAACTTTTGTATGTTGCTGTAATTTGTGAATTTGTATTCGATCATTAAAACGGTACCAACTCATACATTTGAAAAAATATGTCTTCCGTAATTGGTACTTTTTGTATTACATGTATTTTCCGTAACAAGGTTAGTGACTCTGGTAGACTATCTTGTAGCCTAATAGCCTGGTTTTGTTTCTGGTACAGTTCACATGAAATACTAGTTTAAGAACAACTTATCAACTGTAGCCGAAAGGTGTCAATTTGTAACGTACAATGTAATACAGTTTTATTGGTAACTTTCCTTTTTGCCGTGTTCTACATTTGTTTCGAAATACTTTTGACATATATTTTCGACTGATCTCTCTCTCTCAAGCTATGCCTGAGTCAGCAATATGCATTGTGTACACCTGCACAACAATGTGACAAAAGTGATAAAAAATATAAATGTATCGACCCACTTAGGGATATTTCGCCTACCGATAGAATGTGTATATACACTGTGACGTCAGAGAGACTCTGCCAATAGAGTGTGTATACACACTGTGACGTCAAAGAGAGACTACAAATAGAGTGTGTATACACACTGTGATGTCAAAGAGATACTGCAAATAGAGTGTGTATACACACTGTGATGTCAGAGAGAGACTGCCGATAGAGTGTTTGTATACACTGTGACGTCATTAAGAGACTGCGAATTGAGTGTGTATACACACTGTGACATCAAATAGAGACTGCAAATATAGTGTGTATACACACTTGGAACGTCAGAGAGAGACTGCCAATAGAGTGTGTATACACACTGTGACGTCAGAGTGGGACTGCCAATAGACAAACCACTGAATGGGATACCAGATTTTGTCAGTAAATAGTATAACAGGGTTACAAGCATTTGTCAGGAGCATGGCATGTCGTGTTTAGGTATAAGATCTATATGACAAGTGCTAAACCGTAGTTGAAAGTTCTGTGTCACCCATAGTGGCAAATCTGTTCATGGTAAATCTAGGTCAGATCACTAGGTATGCACCCATGGATTGCTGTCCAAATATTTCATGTGTATTTAACCTACTTCAATTTATTTAAAACGGAGCAGCGCAGGACTTATAAAGATAGCATTCGCTACGAGAGTGAAAGCAGTTCCAACAAATGAACCAATGATGAGGAAAATGACAGGCCATACCAGTCTTGGACACGCTCAATGTCTGGAGTGAAAATGGCTCCACCAAATTTACCATAAATCTGCACACATAGATCAGCACTTTGCTTGTAATTTGCACCACCCACTGCCCCTAAAGCTTAGTGCCATACGGACATCCCTCGATAGGATCAACAACAGTGATGTGGGACAGGCGCAAATAGAAACAACATACAGAAAACGTCATTAACTCGTGCTATCCCGACTGATCTATAAACACAGTTGGAAGGAAACTTAAAAAGGGAAGAAAAAAGGAAACGAAAGGTGATCATGTAAAAAAAACATAGACTTGGCCACAATATCCTACGAGAAAGGGAATTCACGATGAGCGACACCAATTTAGCAGAAACACACGCGATGAAACAAAAACAACATTAACATACCATGGTCACACCCACACTTACATTGTCGATCGGAACAATGTCAAAATGGATGACATAAACAACAGAAAAGCTAGACATGTGTGTCAAAGAGGCACTTAAAATCAGGAAAAAAACGAAACAACATGAACAAAGGGAGGAGAAAGTTCACCAGCAAAGTCATCTTTATGTCACTCTTAATAAAAACGGGAGAGGGACATAATTTGCCTCCAACTAGTAAACTTATTCTACACAGTTTGTACAATGATTTACAGATAGGTTAATTATCCCGTAGTTGAATGATAAAAATGCGTTTGCAATTTCGTCACATCGTTGTAAGGTAAACAATACCAATCGCCGCCTATGCTATCTGTGATAGGCCAGTCGGTCTTGAAAGGTCGTGACACCTTTATACGTACATGTACATTGCTTGAATATAAAATAATAACATTTATGCATTCTATAGTTGCATAATATTACCAACTTATGATATAATTAACCATTTCAGTAACATAATGCATCTGTGATCTTTGACCTATAACCTCATGACCTTGGAAGTTTGTCATAATATAGCCTGTATAATTGACTGCGATACCCTTATGTATATGAGTAATCAAAGCACCTACTATTTCCAAGATCATTAGCCAATTCGATGACGTAATTCATTCATGACCTTTGACCTCTGACCCCACGACCTCAGAAGCTGTCAGTAGAGTAAATTGAATTAATGCCTACACTATTTTAATGCATATGTGTATACAAAATACCTTCAGCTTCCGAGATATTTAGCCATTTCAGTAACGTAATTTTATTCGTGAACTTTGACCTTTCAAAACGTGGAAAATTGAAACCTGATAAAAAAAAAACGTTATATATGTTAAACCTTATTGTCATACCAAATTTGGAAGGAATTTAATACAAAATGAAAATGTTCTTGCATTTTTCTATACAATGGCATGGTCTAGAGAAGGTTCTTGAACCAAGGGCCATACTGTCGTGAAAAGTGGTGATGACACAATAAAAAGTTCTTTACGACAGCTCCAAGCTACAAGGATTGTTATCAGCAAATTTTATTGAAATCCATCCAGAAGTTTAGGAGTAGTATACTGTTCCCCCCCCCCCCCCCCCCCCCCCCATCTTACTTCGTTGTGTGGGTATACAAACTGTCAGTTACACATGCTACATACACAAATACTAACAAGAGTACACAAATGTTAAGCTGTAATTATACAGCCCACTTCACATCTTTTGATAAATATGTCACTTACCTGCACTGTACGACGTGATCCGAAACACTGATATTGTGTTCACACGTTGTATAAACTGTACATGTTATACGGCACAGTATTGCTACATGCTCATAGTATAAACATGTTCGTCATTTCATATAAGTCTTCCTTACAAAATGTATAACTGTCGGTCATTCATTCAGTATATTCACAAAATCATTACAATACTTTCTTGTTGTGTTAAAACTATTGTTTTAATAATTATCATTAATGTTAGTAATATTCAGGGTTATTTAAATAGAGTTCTGACATACAGCTAACAAGTTGTATATCACTTTTCTAGTTTATAAACCCAAGCTTTTATCTGACCATACCGTTGACGTTGTTTTCAGTAGTTTTTTTTTCAATAACGGATACGTTCAATATATGCTGCCCACTGTACATTCAAAATAATACAGAGCCCTTATTTATTCGCCGTTTTGAAAGGTTTATGAGCGATAAATATCGGAGAATGAGTTAACGTCTGAGGGACGCGTGTTGACTTTGTAACGGTATGGTGCCTATTTGACAGGGCTCAGATTGGTCTTTACAACCTAAACTTTTAACGTTTTGGTGTCAGTTTGACGGGACACATATTGAGTTTTCGTGGTACACTGTATCAACCCATACCGGCCTAAGTTTGCAACCTCATGATCCGAACATGACGGGCAAAAGAGCTCGTTGTACAGCACCAGCATCGACTAAGCCAGATTCTTCTCTATCGGCTTAAGTTTGTAAGCTCATGATGTCGTTAGGATGTTATCCAGAGTGATTCATTTAAAAAATTACTGGCCATGTGACTTAAATTACTTAGTACAGTTGATTCATATTTTAATCTAAAGTGATGCTGATTGGTCTTTTGCATAATTACCCTATTGACAATCACGAATTTTCAACCACAAACTTCCTTGATCCAAGTAGCTTTATCCGAGTTTTTAACTTATAGTTTGTTTAAGGAATGCATGTTAAACGCCAATAAGTAAGTAAACGCCGAGCTCTTTTTCTGATCACCATGTAGATGCCTATCTTCCCAGTAATAACACGGTTAAACGACTGCATTTAAAAAAATACGACATCAGTTTTCGGAGTACACCTGTTGACAAAGGTTTCTATATCTGCTTTGTCCAATACCTAGATTTTATGCGCTTAGCCTGAAACGTGTGGTTTATTTCTTTTATATGAATCATTTATTGGTTTTCTGAAATAGGATTGCAAAGAAACATTATCTATAAGATTTTTTGCCAATAAATATCATAAAATCTTTGTCGATGGTTTTATTTACATTTCTATTAGTGCTAACATTATGCCATAGATAAGTTAATTCTAGTTTGTTGAGTTCAACTCAAATACAATTGAATTTAGATTACTTTTAACAAAAAGCGAGATACGTTAAATTAAACACTATAAACTAATAAACACAAAAACACGTTAGAAACAGATAAAACAATTATATCAGTGGACAGGTCAGCACCTATGATGATGATGATAATGATGATGTTGAACAGTCTTCCAGAGCTGAAGCCACTAATTACAGTCTACCTACCTGTCGTCCGACAAGTGCTCCCATCCGTATGGTGGTGATACTCGTTAATCATGTTCATTGTGTGTGACGTACAATATAAATTAGAATAAGGGTAATTGATTGGAACAGTAAAGACAAACTAGATTAGATCAATAGTCATTTATAACCTCCAAATACCAATATCCGTTGGACAACGGTTTTGTGGTGTGTATACGATCAGAAAAAGTTGTCGCGATATTGTTTATTTAAGCATGTTAGTACACAGATAGTTCCAATACTTCGATCAAATAATTTAATCTGAGCTCCTATTGGGAGGTTCTACACGTTATCGATACGTTACAGAACATTAAAACTTACTTACATTGATTCGTGTTAGTGTATGCACCGTAACGTACTGTATAAATATGTATCTAAAAGATTGGCATCGTTAAACGAAATTCTTATGTACAAAATGAATTATTAAACGTTTGGTCAGTTCAAATAGTATATTTTATTAATGAGCTAACATCAGAACTTCAAACGAAAACATCATGACGTCATCAATATGAGGAAGTTACGGACTGTGCGATGCATAACTTACGGTTCATTTTCTAGTTTTCAAGCAACGTGAATTTGCATTTGATTAATCGTTCGTATAAACATTATGTGGATGCCATTTGAATTAAACTTGTGAGGTCAATCGGAAGCCATCTACCGATTCTGTGTACGAGGTATGTGGAGGACAGATACGGGATATCTGACCAATAACCAGGACGCCAGACACCGTATGTGAAACTGTTGTAAACATACCGTCATATCTGTTACCATTAACATCTTCCGAGTAATGGACACATAATAATTTGATAAGAGCTGTATTTTGTTTGTGAACCACTTTCCGGTAACATTATAAAGCTAGAAATGCCCACGCCATACGTTTATCGCTAAACAAAAATACAAGTAATGAATGCAAACATTCATATTAATTGCTTCTTATCGCACTCAAAAACGTCATCGATTTTAAGGCCTATCGTCAATTATATTTGCTGCTTCATTTATTCTGGATTCTTATTTCAATATTGAACCAATTTCCTAAAGAAAAGCATAACTTTGTTCTCGTTAGACGAAACATACGCTTGACAATTACTATTTTTTTCAAAAAACCTCATCGATTCTGAAGCTTGGGTAGACAAAACGTTGCGGTAGTATAACAATTCCCCGTCTAATCAAATACCTACACAATAATGTAGTTTACAATTATTTGTACATACGTTTTTTGGTATGTGTTGATTTTTCTGGTATAATTGATTACTTTAGTAAACCATTATATTTAAGGAGATGGGAAATTATATTTTAACATTTCATGAATTTCTTACAGGTCTTACTTTGTAGCCAGCCTATATTCCCTTCGCAAATATTTAAAAGAAGCAGGGGTTTGCAGCGCTAAACCTTATTACGTGTGGATTGTTTTCCTTGCTATCTATTATTCAGAATCCTCCCAGTAATATTTCATATTTGTATACGGACACCATTAACTCAAAATAAATAAACAATGATGTATCACACTTTACCCGTAACCCCTGTATCCTTGTTGATTTCGAACAAGAACCGAAACGGGAAAAAAATACTATTTCTCTGAGGCCAAGATAAACAATTCAACCATTTGATCCCGACACCAAAAAGAAATGGTTTTACTGTTTACTGTAACGACATTAACTGTTTTGTTACTTGACCAATGAAAACACATGCCATATTGTAATGTCTGCATCTTTTCTGCATCCAAAGTTTGCCAGGCAAGAGTCAAAACGTTCTTTTCCAGTCAATATTTTAACATTGACCGAATTCCTATGTTTTCCTTGTAGAATTTTCTTTGGAAGCAGCCAGAATCGTTTCATACGGTTTTTTAATATGAAGAAAAGGTGACAATTAAATTTACCCTACCACACATTTCCTATGCCTTATTTATGTTTGACAACTTTGAAATTATTCATCAGCAAGAAAAGTTGAGAAATTGATGATGTAGCGTGCTCAGATGTATAGCTGTAATGTTCATTCAAACATAGTACAATGACTATCATTCAATATAAGTGCTCTTTTGCGTTATTCAAAATGTAAACTACTTTAAATGAGCAAATAATCATCTGGCCTGCAGACCTTTGGGTAGGAGACTGTTTTGTTTATTCAAATAAACAACCTTGACCCAAAGTCCGGGTGACTATGATCAAATGTGTTTAATTAAGCATTAAACTGCTTTCTTTGGAAAGTTATTGTCCTATAATTCTCACAGGATTGCAGACAAATTGAATATTGTGCGTTGTCTGCAATCCTGCGAGAATTACATAACAAAAAAATCCGTTTTAAATTGAAGCTTTTCTTATATTTCCAACCTCTTATCCTAACGGGCGACATTCTATTTATCTGTCACCCAAATTGCATTCATATACACTGTATACTGCATCTGGTAACAGCTCAATGCTTAAATGTACCACATTTGTTAAAAAAAACACCAGAACATTTATTTGATAAATCAACAAGGAAACGTTACTTTTACCGATTTGTTCAATCTAAGATAATATGCATGCATCTGCAGTTCCATCACCATGGAGCTGATGTAAGTAAGGTCGACTCTGAAGAAACCATGGAAAGGCGAGTCAAGGTCACTGACGGCGTAGCAAAGCAGACTGATGGTGACCACGGTGACCACACAAATCCCCAGCTGGATACGATATGACTGAGCCTGATCAGGAGAACTCCGTTGAAACTGAAGTACCCAAGCATCTCTAGGAAAATCCAGCTTAAATATATTAAAATCATATTTATGAAGCAAAATCTAGTATATTTACGGTTCCGTACATCAAATATGATTTTTCAGCAATTTCTTGAATTTCAGGTATTGACTTTTGTTGTGATTTCTGATTTCTACTGGCGTTTACACTGATTATTGAAGGTTTCTTCTAGAAACGAATGAGTAGACATATTATGTGAACTTGCTTTAAAAATAAACATTTTATAAATTTCCCGGTTTTGTTTATATGGTCTGACGATATGTCGTTTTATCAATGTGATGTTTAATAAGATACGTCTTAGTTCATCATCAGTTCAATATATTTCATGGTAAAAAGGTGATATATGGCAAACTATGTTAATTTAAGATATCGTCGAATATCCAATTTAATACTGAAGTACATCAAATATTTTATTTAACATAGTGTATATAGTGCTGTGTTATCAAAGTAAATATAGTTTGTATACCACTTAATATTTCTATTTTGCATTAATTATTCTAAGCTTGTATTATTGCAATGGAGTTGACGTTTCAATAACAGTGTTAATTTATCAACATAAATTGTATTGAGAAACCAATAACAAATATTGTACATGTTTATTTATACTGTGTCATTGGAATAAAATTGTCAAATTAACAGTGTCTATTTCGGTATTTATTCTAATATAATTATATTTATCAACAAATATTTTCGTCACACTATTTAGTGAAACAATGCCATTCCAGCCACGGACTGACACGGGTCTGTTAGAGCACGAAGGGTCCGGAGACAGCGCACGACTTCCCTGTATAAGACCAGGTCCATTGCTGATTCCTGCATCCGGTCCTTACCCAACTTTTTGTTATCTGTCTGTACCCCTCGTTTATTGAGCATATATAAAATGGACCACGTATCTGTAGAAAATAAAGAATGATGTCTGTAAACTTCATATCTATGATTTTTGATTTCAGGTTCCTTGTCATACCCCACCGATTTACATGGATAGTAAACCATACGATTCCATATCAGAATGTCTGGATGTTCGAATGGCATTGTTCTGAAATTTTATAAGGAAAATAAGACAAATTGCGTTTTATCCCAAGGATCAGCAAACACACTGGGTAATGTATATGTATATGCTAATGTAACGAAACAGAGATTAATACATTTGTAGTGTAAAACGCCTTTGAGTAATTTTGTAAATGAACAGGTATTAGGTGTGACATAGATATTGTACATGAATATTAATATAAGTCCTTTATTGTGGTACATTATTGATAAATGAATTGGTATCAATACACAATTTTGAACCAAAATCATGATTAACTGCAGATTTAATACATTTTCAAAACCTTATTTTGTGAAAACGGGTCTTACCAGCGCTGATTTGGTCTCGTTCATTCCTTGAACCAGACATAGCTCATTGATCAGTTGTGCCTTTAACATGTCGAGAATTCCAAGCATGGTGGCATCAGAGACTTCGTCTTAATCCTAAAGGATCCATACAAGCTACCTCATAACCCCGAACTTCTCCTGTATGTTGTCCCCGACCTTTGTGTGGCCATGGTACACGTGCTGGAAAGCGAATCCGAACATGAAGGCGTACGCCATCCCCGCGGGTACCAGGAAACAACCAATAGCGTCATTGATGTTCGGTGGGGTCGGGAAAGACGAGGAGAGCGAGGGGACAGGCTACTAGAGATACCATTGGCGCAATGCAAATTTTAAAAAGTCCACACTAGTTGTTCTGGAAGGGTTTAAGTCTCTTCAAAGCAATAACGTCACGTGTCGTAAGAAATGATATTTGTCGTCCCGTTGTACAGTTATCTCTTTCTCCAGTGATATTCCGTGTATCCGTTTCTTCCATGAACACTTGGAAAACAGACGTTGCCGATGACTCAAACAGTAAAGTAATGCAAATGCTGAAACCGGAAATGTAGTATATCACAATCAGTTTTAATAAACTTGAAATAAATAAAAGCTTATTGTTCCTGCAAGAAAACCTCTTATAATACATGTATTATCTGTACTATTTACCTGATAAGAGGTAGGTTATTTGGGTGACATGCGAGAGCGTATCATAAACCTATACAGAAAAAGGTATGCCTATATATAGTAACACATTACATGTATAGTTGATATATGCTTAAATATTATAATACTCTATAATGGAGGGAAATGTGTATATCATTATACTCCGTATAACGGAGATAAGGTCTGTATTATAACTCTTTATTACAGAAGTGGGTTTGTAACTATATCAGAGGTAGTTTTATTATTAAGGTACTTTAATACGAATATAGGTGTTTGTACAAATGTATCCTTTAACACTCTATTACGGAGGTAGGTTTGTATATTGTATGTTTAACATTATAACGTACATAAGCTTGTATATTTCAAAACTTTTTAATGGAGGAACATTTGTATAATGATATATAATCGAGGGATGTATGCATAATAGGGCATTTTATAACAGAGGTAGGTTTGTATATTATAACACTATATAACGGAGGTATTTTTATTTATTAAATACTTCAAAACGAAGGTAGGTTTGTACCAATGAATAGTTTTTACACTTTGTAACAGCGGAAGATTGATATATTGCAGCACTATATAACAGAGATAGGTGTTTGTTATAAAACTATAGAAAGAGATTTGTTTACATATGATTGAACTTTATAACTGTGCGATGGTAGGGCATCTATTGTATTTGTAACACTGTATTAAGGTTTGAATGTCATAGCACTATGTTATGGAGATTAACTTATCTCCATAACATAGCTTAACTTACCTTAACAATATATAATGGTGGTAGGTTTGTATATTATAACAATACATATCGGAGGTAGTTATACGGATAGCATATACATATACAAAAGTAGCCTCACATACCAATAACTCCGAGAACAAGAATGGTTGATGTCGAAACAAACAGTTCATTTGTAGTTGGTTCCGGTAATGGCTCAACCTCAGGTTCTGATTCTGGTTCCGTCGTAGTTTCCGGTTCCGGTTTCGATATAGTTGATGTTGCCATGCTCAGTCTTGAAAACGTTCTCACTGTTGATATCAACAAATGATATCAAATAAGTAGGAATATAGTCGTATTTGCTAAAAGTAACAAATACATATTGACCGATTTCGTCAACAGGTCAAAAGTCGCTTTTAATTCTTGAAATTAGAATTTATGACTGGTCTTTTGCATTGTAAAATAACCTCTTGGTTCCAACATGAAAAGCTTTAGAAAGGCTTTTATTGTCCAAATACACAATTATACATTTTTCAATAAATTTGTATCGTCTGTCGATTTTATATTTAGATATATTGCTGCGATGTGCTGTATTTGAATAACAAGAAATGATTACGTTGATCGTTTGTACCCTTGTTCATTGAATTGAAATCAAGGACAAAACAGACACTTCTACTTTAGGAACATTGTAATATTGTTAGTAGCATTCCTGCCGCTCCAACCTCTGGTGTTTTAATGTCGTCCATTACCCAACCTTGTGGGTTCGTTGTCACTCACCTGGTGATCGCTACAATGTATATGACTGAGAATGTTTACATAGTGCGTATCGTCGATAAAGCAGAAGACACCTACCCCTCCAAACCATCTGGTTTTATTCTTATTTAACTTTTACAAGGGCACCCATTACTCATACTTTCTTCCCTTTTTAAATATATGTGTGCCCATACAAGTCTGAAGATTGTACAATGTTACTTAGTGGTACCAACATGACGGAGCTAAGTGCGATCTAAGTTACTTTCAGTGTGATAACCTGGTGATTCTAACAGAAATGGACGACAATCAAAAAGGGAAAAAGATAATAAAATGCACTCAACTCTGGCTATCTTGACTCACCAGTTAACATTGTTGGAAGGCCAATTAAAGATAAAGCAGAAAAAACAGAGGAAACCGAAAAGAATGGCTTGCCAAATATATGAAATACTTGGTCACAATCTCATACGTAAAAGGCACATCTGAAGCATTTTCCTGGGTGATGTGGAAACACATGAAACACCCAGATGAGACCATTGAAAAAGCCCAAAAGATAAATACTTGTCCGTCAAAACAACTTAAGTTTAAGAGAGAAAAACAGGAGTGGTGTATCTTAACCTTGCTTAAATTGTCAACAATCATACAGAAGAAGGAATGAAGAAAATTATGAACTTTAGAAATTATGAGCGACACTAATCTACCAAAAACACTCAATGAAACAAAACGGCAATAACAGATCACGTGAACACCAACAATTAGATTGTCGAACAGAACAATGTCAAAATATGTGGACATAAACAACATAGCGAATCTAAAAAAGTCAAAGTGGCAAGTCATCTTTTTGAACCACTCTTTACAAAAACGGATGAGGGAAACAAATCACCTGTCATATAATAAATTCTTCTACACAGTTTGTTCAATAATCTACAGATAGGCAAGATATCCCGTATTTGAGTGATGAAAACACGTTTGCAATGTCGTCACAACGTTCTGAGGTAAACTATACAAATCGCCCACTGTGATAGCTTACGAAAGAGGACCAGTCGGCCTTGAAAGCTTTTGACACTGTTTACGTACACTGCTTGAGTATGAAGTGAAACATTCATGCGTTCTACAATTACATAATATCACCTACTTATGAAATAGATCTACATGAAGTTATCCCACGATATATATAAAAACAAATCATTGCTAAAAACGTATGGTATATAAGTTACTTGAACTATCAGCTACACATACTAGATACACAAATACTAACACGAAGACAAAACTTATCTTTCGTTCACACATGCGCAATAATTACATACAGCCCATTATAATCCTTTGATAAGTATATCACTTACCTACAATGTACACTGTACGTCGTGATCCGAAATAATGATATTGTGTTCATACGGTGTATAAAATGTACACGGTATATGGCACAGTATTACTGTTATATATTTTCATCATACAAGCCTCTTCGTTATTTCATAATATTCTTCCTTAAAATATGAAAAAATGTCGGCCCTTCATTCAGTTTATTCACAGAATCATTAGACTTCTCTCTGTTTTAGTTAAATCGGTCATTTCAGTCTCAAGTTTATGTCCAAGCTTGTTGTATACAGACTATTGGTTATAACCTCGTGGTACAAAGTATACCACCATCATGGGGTCAAACTAGTTCTTCACCGGCTACGTTGGTACCATCGTCATGTCATTAGGATGATTTTGATAGTGATCCCCTTGAATAGTTTAGTAGGTTTGATAAATATTTATCTTTGGTATGATTGACCTTAGAGCAAACTCCCTGGATCCAAGCGGTTCCATTTGGATAATGTATTACATGAAATGTTCGTTGTGTATAAACTATTAGTGGTTTTCATGATTGCTATTGAACCACGAATATACATGCAATGGATTTGAATAATATACGTGTCTACTGTTGGTTAATATAAGATATCCACGAAAGTTTGTACCACGAAACGATCTAAATGGCTTAAATCACGCATGAAAGTACCCGCGAACATTTCGTGTTATACAGTAATATGTACAATGCAGATTTGTATGAAAAGGATTGAGTTATTACCCTACTGAACATCTTCTACAACATACTCTATATCACATTACCCAGTCGATGCAAATATCTTTACCAAGGAATAACAAAATGCATCTGTTAAAGAGTTAGCACCATTCAATTCTTAAAATCAAATTATAATGTGCTATATTTTTGTATTTAAATTATTTGAAATAATACAATGTAGTAAAACATTAATGAATTAATGTTCTTAATATGAAACAGTGAATAGAGTGCAGAGAATATAAAACATTGTGCACATTCAACAGCTCGTGCGATCTATTTTTTCTAGAACACTATTTCTTTGCATTGTGTTAATATTGATCATGTGTTAGTGGTTGTACACCATTTCACTGCTGTAATTATGTTTACAGATTGTGTTAGTTGATGATCATTATCGGCATGATCAATACAAATATCTGAAGTAGTTTGTCGAAGTCCTAGTAAGACCTTCTGTTTCCAATAATATTGACTTCTCAAAAATTCACATATAGCAAGATAAGTCAAAGATATACCAATTCACCTTTCATCTATTTAAGAGATAAACTTTATTTCTGTACCCTACATGCTTAGAATAAAAAAAAAAGAGAATGATTTGCAACAAAGAGGGCCAATACATTATTAACTAATTAACACACTTGCAAATGGTAAAGACACATAATAATTATAACAGTGGACAGATCAGGTATGATGATGATGATGATGTTGAACAGTCTTCCACAGCTGAAGCCACTAATTACAGTCTACCTACCTGTCGTCCGACAAGTGCTCCCATCCGTATGGTGGTGATTCCTTAATTGAACAATTAAAAGATATACACGTTAATCATGTTCAGTGTGTGTGACGTACATTATAAATTAGAATAAGGGTAACTGATTGGAACATTATAGACAAACTAGATTAGATCAATAGTCATTTATAACCTCCAAATACTAATGTCCGTCGTACAACGGTTTTGTGGGGTGTAAACGATCAGAAAAAGTTGTCGCGATATTGTTTATTGTTAGTAGACAAATAGTTCCTTTACCTCGATCAAATAATTTAATCTGGGCTCCTATCAGGAGGCTCTACACGTTATCCACACGTTACAGAACATTAAAACTTACCTACATTGATTCGTGTTAGTGTATGCACCGTAACGTACTGTATAAATATGTATCTAAAAGATTGGCTTCGTTTAACCTCATCAATTCTGAAGCTTGGTAGATAAAACGTTGCGGCAGTATAACATTATCCCGTCTTATCTAATATCTACACAATAATGTTGTTTACATTTGTACATACGATTTTTGGTATGTGTTGATTTTTCTTGTATAATTGACTACTTTTGTTATCATTATATTTAAGGAGATGGGGAAATTATATTTTAACATTTCACTAATTTCCTACAGGTCTTATTTTGTAGCCATTATATTATTCTTTCGCATTTATGAAAATAATCGGGGGTTGCAGTGCAGTTATTCAGTGTGATTTGTTTCCGTGCTAGCAGCTATAAATCTGTATATCTATTATCCAGACGCCTCCCTGTAATATTTCATATGCTGTCTACGAACACTATTGACTTAAAATACAATAAAAATGCTGTATTTCACTATACCTGTAACCCCTGTGTCCCTGTTGATTTTAAACAAACGGTAAAAACGGTAAAAAGTGTACAACACACAGTTGCTTGTTGCCTTTACATGACTAAAATTCCTGCCATCATTCTGAATGGCTTGAAGTTTGTTCGGGTAAAAAGCTGCCCAATAAATTCAAAGAACCTGCTTTGAGTAACAATATCTGTCCTTAAGCTCTCGGTGTGAAAGAGGATATAAATATATCAACTTGGCCCAGTTGTTGATATTTCAGGGGCAATGTTTATTTTTCAAATAAATGTACATTTTGTAGGCATCGGTAGGTACATTATCATTATCGAAATATGGTGGCGTATTTCCCCCGGTTGATTTATGATACAAAACGTCACTAATATACATGTATAATAACTTGCCCTTATCATTTATGTGAAATAGTATTTGCTGTGATCCTGCCAGGTAGAACAAAAGCACCGCGACGACATGTTAGTTCTCCCAATCAAGTGGGAACAGGCCAGAGACTGACCCAAAATGTTTTATTGAAACTTATATAAACATACAGTATTATCATGATAAGAATACATATTAACAATTGTCTTTTTATGATATCAAATGTCATTAACCAACCCATACATGTTTTCATGACAAAACATTTTCCTAATGCCTATCATTCATGTTAACAATGGAATTTTAAAATAATCGTTGTCATGCTCTAGCAGGAATTTGTGCTCAATGTTTATATCCTGTTCTAGTTCTAATTACTAAAATTGTTAGTGGTAAATATATTCGTACCATCAACATAAAAAAGGAAAAACATATAAAAAATATATCATTGCCACTCTCATTAATCTTAAAGTGTGTGTGTGTGTGTGTGTGTGTGTGTGTGTGTGTGTGTGTGCGTGTGTGTGTGTGTGTTTGTAAAAGGTATAAAAGAATGTATTATAGCAAAAGACGAGTGCACTATCCACTGCACCACCCGATCACACATGCACATAACCGAGAGAGACGTTTAAATTTTCCGATCGGACATGAAAAGGTGTGGGATCACCAGCCTAAACACGTGGGTTTTCTTCGTGTACCCCGGTACACATTTTTCATAATTATGTGAATATTTAAAAGTTTGTATAAAGATTACAAAAGAATGAAGATATACATGTATCCCCTTAGCCTAATAAATCATTACCAATGATTAAAACGAGATATTGTTAAGATATCATCAATGGCAATTTAGCTGTTCTTGAAAAATGAATAAAAAAATTAGGGGACACCCGGGTTCGAACCAGGGACCTCTCGATCTGCAGTCGAATGCTCTACCACTGAGCTATATCCCCGCACAACAGTTATTGGCTAAGTGAACCACTATTTTTATCCATAATACACCGACACACCTGTTACTTTGTTAACGAAAGGTCAGCCAAGATGGTAATTCTATATAAGATCAATAGATGCAACCTGCTCTAAATATCTCTAAAGCCATGAGACATGTGGTAAAACTCGGGATTGAGGTATTTTTAATGCTGATCGACGGATTTCTTTACAATCGACTTGCGGATATATATTGTTTATATCAAACACTTTAATGTTTAAGGTTGAACAATACCCTAAATATTGCATGGTCACATTCAAATTTAACTCCATGATAACACATGTATGTGGATCTTAAAAAGTTATATTACAATGTATGTAAATCAGGTATACATGCATGTGTTTAATGTGTTTAACTTTAACTAACTTAAGTTATTAAATATAATACAATGTACGAAGTCGATAATAAAGAATTTGAATGTACAAATAAAATATTAATTGATAAAAATAATGGTGGGATATTTTTGTAAAACTTGCACATTTTATGATTCGTTCCTCTATATAACTTCTCAATATGTGTATTGGTCACGATGCCCTTGTGTAAGTTAAAACTGTACAGTGAATTATAATGCTTTGTGACCCTATCCAACGACCTTCCTTATATGCCTGTTTTACAATGTTTCATGAGTGATGATTATACAAAAATGTATCAGTGTTAATTCTATTGTAAAACTTACATCCAGGCCCGTGTTTAAACCTCAACCAGCACAATTGTCCATGGGAGAATTCAACCTTACACGAACTTTGCAAATATATAGTACTGATTGATATGAATGTTTTGTTTTCATGTTGAATTTTTTTTCTGGTAAAATAAAGTTGACATAGATCGTTTTTTATTTTACTTTTCAAAGTTATTTTAAAAGAATGTTTTATATTTCGACTTCATTTGTAACACTTTTATATTGCCTGCTGTGCTTTAAATTGTGTGCTGTACGAATCTAAATAATATTCATATTTTAGTGTCAAATACAGTTTTCTATCTTTCAGCAATCATTTGAATATGATATCATACACGGGGCAAGCTGAGCCACTTGCCATGTGGCTACTTCATCCATGATATGAACAAATGTATCGTTGCTCGAGGTAAAAAATGACGTATGGACACGTTCTTTTAGTAGCCGTAAAGACAAAAATATTTTTTAATGTTTCCGTAGTTAAGAAATTGTTTTAAATATTCTATTACCTCTTTTCACCTAAATGTATATTTGTACGTTTATGTCAGTAAATTCTTTATCACTCACTTGACTACATGTCATGTCCCGATTCGACACGTTCGAGATGCTGAATCGTTTAATTTGAGTGGAGTGCTGTAGCCGGCTGTTGACATCGACATTCATCTTTTGTACATCAAAGCGTATCGACCAATCATAAATAACTGAAATACAGGTATAAATAATTTCTCAAATCTACGTGTAAAACTCTAACAACCGTTGTCTCCAGATTTGGGCGACAAATCCCTTATTTTAAAAAGCAATAGACAGTTGACTATACCCAGGCGACCTGTCAGAATTTTGGAGCCTGCGATTAAGGTCATTTCGTTCAAAACATTTTCTTCGTGTTGGCTTGTATGTATGAATAATAGGGAGGTAACTATAACAACCAGAAAATGTTTGCATGTGACTTGTACGGTACGTACCGTGTCAGACAAATGACCAATGACTGTGAAGCGGTTGTACACAAATTAGTAAAACATGTATGGAAAGATTTGACCAGTCATATCAACAACATAAATGCCACAAACAGCATGAAATTCACGTGTGAGGTAAACATCCACGACACAATGCCCTTCCTAAACAGTACACTTGTACTGAAAGATGACGTGACCGTACAGGTATTGGCTTATAGAGAAAAGACCCATACCACGAACTTAGATAGCAATATAATTCCGTGCCCATACGGACCAATATCTCAACTTCAAATCCCACCATCATATACATAGGAAGTTGGGCGTAGTGCATACGTTGCTCAACGAATGTGATACTACTTTCACAGAACAACAGGGCAAATACAAGAGCAAAACCACATCGCTGGGGCAAGGAAAACATGTGGATAACCGGAATGTGTCCTCAAAAGGGTACAAAACAGTGTCAAAGCAAGGGAAATGAGAAAAAAAGACCACATAAGGATATGAACAAAATGAAAGGTCAAGTCGCCATTCCGTATATAAAAGGAATATCCGAAAGCATCAAGAGGATACATCGCGGCCATGGCAAAGGGACAGTCATGAAGCCCGTCAAGACGCTCGAACCTAGTGAAAACCTGACAATACGGAAACCCGAGAGGGAAAGAAATTCACCTAACCGGAAGGCAGCAGTCGTTATCCCAGATCAATAAATCCATACCCTGCAGCAAAATCATTTTAAATGACTGGAGTAATCTAAACAAGTGCCATATGGATACGCCGCAATGAGCCAGTTCTGAACCGAGACGAGGGGCTCGTTGCATTGTCTCTCGCACATTTATGACCAGGTATGACCCAGTAAACAAAGCGTAGCACAATCGAGTTGTCTGTTTGATTCGTCATATCTTACATGTATAACAACTTAGTGTACATAAAACCCAAGAGGTAAAGAAATTCACCTAATCGGGAAGGCAGCAGTCGTAGTCCCAGATCAATAAATCCATGCCCTGCAGCAAAATCATTTTAAATGACTGGAGTAATCTAAACAAGTGCCATATGGATACGCCATATCGTACATATATAACAACTTAGTGTACACGAAGATGTACGTACCGTGGTAGTCACTGAAACGTCACACGTGAAGTCTAACTGGTTGTAATACATGACCTTTCTACAATGCGATTAGGGTCAGTTTTAGTGGACTGGTCCACATGATATCTTTACTTCTTATTTTATTAGTTTTATTAAGATTGGTAAACAAAAGAGGGGAAAAATTTAGGGGACACCCGGGTTCGAACCAGGGACCTCTCGATCTGCAGTCGAATGCTCTACCACTGAGCTATATCCCCGCACAATGTAATCGGCAAAGTGAACCACTATTATATATGTATAGCCATAATACACCGACACATCTGTTGCCTTGTTTAGAAAAGGTGAGCCAAGATACAACCTGCTCTAACTATCTCAAAGCCATATGAGACATAAGAAAACTGATCGACGGTTTTCATTACAATCGACATGCGGATATATATTGTTTATTGCAAACACTTTAATGTTTAAGGCTGAACAAGGCCCTAAATATTGTATGGTAGTAAGAATTCAATTACAATGAATTAATTCAGATAAACACGTGTTTACTTTAACTTCCTAAATTATTAAATATAATGCAAAGTCGATAATAAAGAATTTGCATGTAAATATAAAATATTAATTGATACCTGCATACAAATAATGGTGGGATATTTTTGTAAAACGTGCACATTTTATGATTCGTTCCTCTGTATAACTCAATATGTGTATTGAACTGTACAATGAATCATAATGCTTTGTGACCCTATCCAACGACCTTCCTTACATGCCTGTTTTACAATGTAGCATGATTGATGCTTATATCAGTGTTAGTTCTATTGTAAAACTTACATCCAGGACGTGTTTAAACCTCAACCAGCACAATTGTGCATGGGAGATTTCAACCTTATACGAACTTTGCAAATAGATTGTACTGATTTATATGAATTTCTTGCCTACATGTTGAAGAAATCGCTAAAGAACCAGGATCAATGGTATTGAGGTCGATGTAACTACATTGTCAATTTCAAATAACTCAATTACTAGTAGCTGCCGTTTCTAGCAACGAAAAGTAGACTCAAATTTATTTTACATAGATAATTGTTAATTATCCATTTTTTAAGTTTTTTAAGGGAATGTTTTTTAATTCGACTACACATGTAACACTTTTATATTGCTTGCTGTGGTCTAAATTGTGTGTTGTACAAATCTATAAAATACTCATATTTTAGCATCACTGCCTAATAATACATGTACATGTATGCGTAACAAGAAATTGAGTCTGATATCATACACGCTGCTATCCGAGTCACTGATCATTGGGCTACTTTATCGATTTATGAATAATTCTAACGTTGTTCAAGGTGAAATGTCGTTTGGGTCCGTTTTTTAAGTAATCGTACGCGGAAACATATTTTTAATTTTGCATATTTTATAAATTACTCTAAATACTTTGTGACGACTCTATGAGTGTTGTAAAATGGTGTATGGATTTTGAAAATCAATTTAATATTTCTTTCACAATTTCCAAAGAAACTTACGGTGGCATATTTCTGCCATCCACTTGCGACTTACGAGTTACGTATGTCGACATAATTATTGAAAGATGTCGACATAATCTGAGAAGATGTCGACATAATCTGAGAAGATGTCGACATAACTTTTAAATTATGTCGACATATTATCACATTTGCCGAGATAATTTTGCCGAGATAATTATCTCGTAAGTGGGTAACTCGGCTTTTTATCGTGTTAATGCTCGGGTGTGACATCGACTTACGACTTGCCACTTACGACTTATTTATGTAAAATCCCTCTTTGATTGATAAACTCTGTACATCATAGTAACCTACTGTAATATCCATATCTTTGATTTCCCATATTTACATTGATTTTACCAAGTTACTCACCAGTATAGTCACCACTGTTCAGTCACCATCAGCCCACCTTCGCGGTCCTCGTGCACAAGCCTCGTTTTGGTAAGTCGGCAATAATCTACTAGGATGTCGACATAAATAAGTCGTAAGTGGCAAGTCGTAAGTGGCAAGTCGATGTCACACCCGAGCATTAACACGATAAAAAGCCGAGTTACCCACTTACGAGATAATTATCTCGGCAAAATTATCTCGGCAAATGTGATAATATGTCGACATAATTTAAAAGTTATGTCGACATCTTCTCAGATTATGTCGACATATTCTCAGATTATGTCGACATCTTTCAATAATTATGTCGACATACGTAACTCGTAAGTCGCAAGTGGATGGCAGAAATATGCCACCATAGAAACTGAAACAAAACGATGTGTGCTTCAATATCCACACAATGTTGACGAGTGGTATTATAAACCAATACTTTCACGCGCTCCACACTAAACATATGCTTACCAATTTTCACCTAAAGGTATGTCTGTACCTTCCTGTATGTAAATTCATTTTTCACTCAATTGGCTACATGGCATGTTCCAATTCTACACACTCGAGACGTTAAATTTGAGTGAAGGGCATCGACAGCCATCTTTTGTACATCAAAATGTATCCATCAATCCCAATTGCTTCCGGCTTCCAGATCGTCCATATTGTGTCGAGTTGTGATGCACGTATTCAGGGTAGTGAGAAATGAATTTTTAGACATATAAGTATAAGTATTTACTCCAACCTACATGTTTTACTCCCACAATCGTTGCCGGCAGATTTGGGCCACAAATCCCGTGTTTAAAAACCGCAGTAGAAAGTTGACCATAGCCAGGCGACCTAGCCTGCGATTATGGTCATTTCGTTCTAAACATAGTAGGAAATTTCATAAACAGTAAGTGTTTACGTCTGACGTTTCAATGACTAGAACGATACGTACGGAGGGCTTTGACCATTTATATCAACAACATAGATGCAACAATGCATGAAACTCATGTGTGAGAAAACATCTACGTCGCGATACCCTTCCTAGATATTCTACATGTACAGAAAGAGAACTGACCTGTAAAGGTATTGGTCTATAGAAAAAGACCCATATAGCCAAAGCGTATTGTAAATTCAGAACATATAATATTAAGTTACCAATTAAAAGTGGTAGGTGGTCCAATATACCCCGTGAAAATAGATTATGTAATTTATGTTATTTAAGAGAAATTGGCGACGAATTTCATTATTTGTTTACATTTACACATTAACCAATTCTCAATAGTAGGCGAAAACGTATGTCCAGATATTATTATGAAAGACCAAACACATTTTGTATTCAATTATGTAACACAACATGAATTGACATCATTGGTTAAATTTATTGCCGATAGTAATGGCATAATCAATTCACAATACTAATGTCCATCCTGTTCCACCATGTATTATTGTCACCCATTTGTATATATATATGTATTCTCTACACTGTATTGTTTATGAGAATAAAACAATTGTCATTGCCATTGTCAAAGAACAGAAAGGGTCATTTACTGATAAGAACGCAATGAAAGATCAGGTCGTCAATCCATATATAACAGTAATATCCGAAACCATCCAGATGATACATGTATATCGCGGCCATGACACAGCAGTAACCATGAATCCCGTCAAGACGCTTCGCAATATATCTAATAACCTTGTACACCCTAAGGATAGAACACTTAAAGAAAGCCTAGTAGAATGCATGAGCAAAATCGGGCACACGAACTGTGACGCATTCTATATGTATATCGAAGAAACTGGAAGACAATTTGGGGGCCAAATCAGACAGAAAACCAACGAGGAAAAGAAATCCACCCGATCTAAAAGGAAGCAGTGGAAGTCTCTGCTCAATAAATCGTTAATCACAGACGATGCCCTTCAGCAAAATAATGTTAATGACTTGGATAATCCAAAAAAGCCGCATATAATAAAAGCCATTTGGGAGACGAGGGGCTAATAGCATCTCGCACATCTATGCCCGGGTAGGTATTACCCATTTGACAAATCGTAGCCGAATCAAACTGTCGGTTTGATCCGTCAGTTCGTACACATACGCTTATAGCGTATCCGAATCGATGTCAATTTGATATTGCCAACAATATTTTACACATTTGTGTTCATACTCTTTCTTCACTTGTCACTTGTCTGAGGAATGTGATAGAGCATTAAGACGTACTGGTTGTAACACATAGACTTTCTACATAGCGATTAGGGTCAGTTTTAGCAGACTGGTCATGCTTCGTCAGACATTACAACCTTAGTTCTTTTGAATTCCTTTTTATCAAGATTGGGGGCGGGGGGAGGGAAAAAAATAGGGGACACCCGGGTTCGAACCAGGGACCTCTCGATCTGCAGTCGAATGCTCTACCACTGAGCTATATCCCCGCATACGTTTTAACTTAAAACAGTCCACGGGAAACCCAGCAATATATCCCTAAAGGTATGTAATCCAGCACATCTGTTGATCAAGCTCCAGTACGGTTGGTTTTATTAATATAACACGTGGCCTTATCATGTACCCCTTCTCAGCTGGATTACACTATAGACAATCTAAGGAAACAAGTGTCTGTACAGTACTTAAAATTTCCCCAGTTCTATTTACGGTACATGTGTTAGCTCACACGATATACTCTTAAATTATTTTTTGTGTTTGCTAAAACGATGATGAAGATGAATATACAATCAGAAAAGGAACAAAATGTTATTCGCTGTATTTTGGTTAATTTTCATTACTTTTTGTTGTACGCAGTCTTCATGTCTTGTCTGTATCAAAGAGATATTTCTTAGATAGTGATATGATATTTATAGTAACTGTTACTTGTAAAGTATACCTTTCTTAAAATATGGTAATATTTTACATCTTGGTACACAGTATAAAGAAAGTAACGCATCGTGACGCAGTAGTAACATGGTTACAAGGCGGCTATGCTATTACCTGAGAAATTAATGACTTAACAGTGAACAGGGTTATTTCCTTGGTAGAGCATTTGATCACAGAATTTGTTACAGCCAAATTTTGACCTAAATTGAGGTATTCAGAGTAATTTTACTTTTACACATTTTAGGGGTTTATATCAATTTTGGGTACAAATCCCACATCCAATGTATCGTATATATCATAATTATCAGGGAGTGGGGGGAAGGGGCATTTTTACCGAAAAATTATCTTCACCTCCACTTACTCAGAACACCTCAATTTATGTCCAAATTTGGCTGTAACAAATTATCAGGTCCCCGGGCATTTGCTTGCAGTTAGACAGCTAGGGCATATTAACAAGCCAATTTAAAACGTATCGCGAAACTCAGTAAAGATATAGACTTTAAATTCTGCTTCAGTTCGTCTTTTTCTTTTGTTATTTTGTATTTTTTAGATTGTAATGTATTTAGAAATGATATATCATGTGTAGCTTGCGAAATTTCATATACATCAGGTAAATATTTTATAACGGAAGGGAAGTAACTCTTCCTTCCTCGGGTTGCATAACAGGAAGGCATATTGAGAAATATTTGGGTAAACAAACAATTAAGGGATATAGCTCAGTGGAAGATCATTTGATTGCAGTTCAGTAGATGCCTGGTCAGAACCTTGGTATAACTTTTATCGTTATACATGTGTTTCATTATAAATGTACAGTGATGGTTGACAAACATCTTTAACAAGAAATCCCGTTTATAAGTAAAACTTTCAAATTAAATTTCCTTTGTTTATTAGGATATTGTTACAATTGCTTACTATTTCTCAATGCCGATCGTTTGAATATAAATAAATATGTTTTATGTTTTAATGGAACTTCCAATAGCAAGCCATTAGAAAAATAACAAAATGTTTGTTTTCGTGTTCATTTTATTTTTCATTATACATCCATACATTAAATTATTCACTCTTATCCAATCTCATACATATAAGACATTTAAACAAATGATTCTATATAATTTGTATTAATTTTACATGTAAGATACAGAAAACTTTTACTGTGATGCGATTTTATTTTAATCTTATAACAAACTAAGATACATCAATAAATCCCAAAATAATCCCCTCGCTTTATGGCGCGTAAAACGTTGCAATATTCAATAATTTTATATCTAGTTTCTAAATGTTATATTTGAATTCAACAAATGTTAATATATTTGCATTATTTTATATATGTATTTGTAATTAACTCGCCATGCTTCGTTTTGCGATAGACATAATATTGTCTTCATTTCTGTCCCGGTTTTAGAGAAAGATCTACTATAGAACTGGGTGTAAATTCTGAATAAAATCATTTTTAAAACAGATTTATTCTGAAAACATACTTAAATATGCAACATTTATTCTAAATGTCTTTTCTTTATTCGGCTATACGCCCAACATTAATTTGTCAATACACATTTTCAAAGTATTTACTGCATGGTGATCGGGTCGATTTTTTGGGGAAGCGCGTCGTTTGCTGCGGTACACATAAAACATAATTACTCGCTAGTCTCAACAATGTATTCCTTACGTTACTGCAATACGTTTTAATCATTTAATTAATTTATAATAAAACCGGAAAGAAATATTTGACAAATGCATTTTATTTTTATTTTTTTAGAGTGAGGTATAGAGGACTGTAATAGTCCTGAACCAGAAATAAACTGAACTTATAATTTACTAAGTTGCCTATGGACATGTTTAGATGGCACTCTGTGGATTGCCAGAATGCTCACAGGTTATATTGTATATCGAGAGGCCTTAATTGTTAGTCACGAGGAATAAAATACATAAAGACATCACTTTTAAAATGTTGACAGTTATGAAATGAAATTAAACCCGTTTCAATAATTTCATATGAAACAAAAATACATGAAGATCAAACAAATATTAATTCGTCAAAGGTGTAAAAAAAAAAAAAATGTTTTCGTGTATGCATAATGTAGCTATACCCGGAACTTTAAACTGGGCTACTTTTGCAAAGCGAGGCACCGGTGTATCGATCGGGTTACCTCCCCTAACATACTTTCACTTTGGCTACAGTACACACTGGTCACTTCGACAACACGCATGTGCTAGGAACAGTCAGTAAGTAGAAAAGAAACATTCGCCTTTGTTACAAGTTCAGCAATTATCACTTTATATGATAATGTTTTGATTACCATAGCTTGTTAATTAGTAAGTGTAATTTTAGATGATATAAGTAAATCTGATGAAACTCGGTCACAATAGGTAGGCCTACTCCAAGGCCCAGACCCCAGATTATACAGATACAATATACATTTAACTGTGTTAGAACAACTATTGACTGTATTTGTCAGTTAATGAACAAAAATGAATTAAAAACTGAAAATATTATGAAGTAATAAAGCAACAGTGAAATACACGTAAAATCGAAAAAGATTAACTGGCCATGAGTCATACAGGCCTAGCATACAAACCACCATACAATATTCCTAGTATTAGTTTTTCTCCAACACCGACACAAAGATTTGATACTTTGACAGGTTGATGACAGGAATCAGTAGACATCTGTCTGGTTGTGGTTAGGGAATCATTTCACTTATATGATTTGTATTCTTTGTATCCTTTGCCTGACATGATTCATCAACCAATGTGAAGGTATATAGTGTGTAAGAATTAGATAATGGTATAACTGGGGAAACAAAATTGGATTTCATGATTAACAACCTATTGCAAAATTTTGAGTTTTAATATGCTTTACCAGAAACTTGTATATAATCCTATTCCCTGACTATACAATATAATTTGAGGTTGACTTCTTATTTGTTTCCATGATTATAGATAAAACAATCACTTTTTCCAGGAAGAATCACACTGCTCGACAGTCCACATGGCAGAATTTCTTGGTGCAGCCTTTATACCCTATTATGGGCACCTTATTGAAATTTTGGAGACCAATCCGGAAATGAAAAAGAGTGCAAAAGGTATAATGCCTGATGTTGATGACTGTGAATTTAAATATCAATAATAGTTTATGAGGATAGGTAATGTGAATGATTTGTATAATTACATATACATTTTACATTTACAGCATCTATAAAATAGAATTTGTGTGATGTGTCAATGCATTTAATTTTTGCTTTAGGGCTTTTATATATGAAAAAAATAAGAAGGACATACATTATTCTACATACTGTATCATGTTTTTCTTTATTTAATGTTTTTTTTCTAAATTCTCAGGAATTTTCCAGCAGATGGCATGGGGTGCAGGAGGTACAGCAATGGGTGGAGTCTTATTGGGACCTGCTGGGGCACTTGTGGGGGGACTGGCTGGGTAGTAATAGGACTGCTGGGGGACTTATGGGGGGACTGGCTGGGTAGTAATAGGACTGCTGGGGCCCTTGTGGGGGGACTGGCTGGGTAGTAATAGGACTGCTGGGGGACTTGTGGGGGGACTGGCTGGGAAGAAATAGGAGTGCTGGGGCACTTGTGGGGAGACTGGCTGGGAAGTAATGGGACTGCTGGGGCACTTGTGGGGAGACTGGCTGGGAAGGAATAGGACTGCTGGGGCCCTTATGGGGGGACTGGCTGGGAAGTAATAGGACCGCTGGGGCACTTGTGGGGGGACTGGCGGGTAAGTAATAGGACTGCTGGGGCACTTGTGGGGGGACTGGCTCGCAAGTGATAGGACTGCTGGTACACTTGTAGGGGTGACTGGCTTTTAAGTAAAAATACTGTTGGGGCACCTGTGGGGGGACTGGCTTGTAAGTAAAAGGACTGTAGGGCGCAGTATATAGAATGACTGGTAAGTAATGTTCGGGTTTTGGTGAGGGTAGAGGAACTAGTGATAAAAAGTTATGAATTTCTTTTTTAAACATTTACCCTCTTTGAAGGTCAAACTGTGAAGTTGGGAACAGCTTTAATGAACAGGTGAAAGATACAGGCTACTTAGGGCTCTTGTTCTAAGAGTTTTAAAGTTCATTCTCACTCACTGCATTTTTTAACCTTGATCTTTTGTTACTATTTCAGGTTCACTGATTGGCTACATGAAGTCGGATAATTACCAAGCTCTGATTGTGGTGATGAAAAACCTTAGTGACAGTGAAAAAAAGAGAATAGTGCAAAAAGTACAAGAACTAGTGGGAAGTGTTGGTGTTGAGGAACTTGTTCGCTTTGTGGGATCACAGGTCCAGAGAGACGCTTTGTTACAACTCCTCCGTGGAGCTCTTAATGACATAAAGGGTGGTTAACTCTGAAAGACTGTTCTAATAATAAGTAATCAGGGTGCCTGATTGTTGATTATTTGAGCTTTTATATGTTATATATGGATAGAGTATGTAGATGAAATGCATATGTATGAAATTGGTTACAAATAAATGAGGTGTTCAGTTTGTGTAAGTGGATCATACATTTACCTTTCTCCAGAATTGTACATAAAATGTTATTGGAACAAACTGATAAAACTTGTTTACAATATGTGTGTACATAGAGGTTCCTCAACGAGTGGTGGTTGGTTATCATGTTGTTAATTTTCAAATTGTTTGGACTCGAAGTTTACCTAGTGTCTTTTACATTTATAAAATTAACTAATGATAGTTATATAATAATTCGAGGTTCTTATATACCGCTTTATCACAACCTAGTTCGTAGGTCGTCTCAAAGCGGTTCACAAATTATTATCAGTGGTTATAGGGCCTTTGCAACCAGCCAACTCCCTGGGGAGCATACAGCTGGAGCTGCTATTTCGGCGCTAACAATTCTAGCACTGCCCAACCACATACTTATTTACAGCTGAGTAGACTGGACCAAGCGAAGTAAAGTATCTTGCTCAAAGATACAACACAGGCCCGTGCTGTGAGTCGAACCCGCAACCCTTCGGTCACGAGCCCGGCGTCCTACCACTAGACTATCATGCCTCCTATATAAACATGATATTCAACCATCACCAGTTAGGGGACCTTTTTCTCCTACATAATTCAAATACAACATCTCGAAAACCATATGTCTCTCTTGGGAATACATTATTTCTGATTCTGATCAGGAAAACAATCACGAACTATGATGTCATTATGGAAGATGACCACGCAAAGCTCTGTTACTTGTTAATAAGAAGATTGACCAATGAAATAACGTACAGGGTGTAATCCACTAGTGGGTAACTAAACATGTGTACTATCAAATGAAATTAGTGGTTGTCGGAATGAGGAAACCCTTAATGATTGTGGGAGTGAGAAAACCTATAGTGGTTGTGGGAGTTAGGAAACCTACAGTGATTGTGGGAGTGAGGAAACCTACAGTGGATGTGGGAGTGAGGAAACCTACAGTGGTTGTGGGAGTGAGGAAATCTACAGTGGTTGTGGGAGTGAGGAAATCTACAGTGGTTGTGGGAGTGAGGAAACCTATAGTGGTTGTGGGAGTCGGGAAACCTACAGTGGTTGTGGGATGAGGAAACCTACAGTGGTTGTGGGAGTGAGGAAACCTATAGTGGTTGTGGGAGAAATTATGTATCGCTACTATAAATCTGAAAGTAGTGTTCAGGCTGTTAACTCATTCACCCCTAAATACACTTTTGAACTCTACCAATTCAAAGGTTGGAATAGTCCATTGTGAAATTTCAGGGGCGAATGAGTTATTATTAAAGAGCAAGCATGTGTTGCTTCAATGTCAGAATCTGCGATTAGATGATTTGTATTTAAGAAGTTATAATGTGTTAAAGTAAGGTATATTATCTTATATTGTTTTTTTTTTTTAAATAATTGTGCCCATCAGTATTTTGTTTGTTTGTGTTTTACATCCTATAACAAGCTATGGTCATTTAAGGAATAGCCAGGTTTTGGTGGTGGAGGAAAGCCGGATTTCCCGTAGAAAATCCACTCACCTATGGCCAGTACCAGCGACAGCCCCATGTAGGCCTCGAACTGACGACCCAGTGGTGGAGGGCTAGTGGTAGCAGAATATAAGATACCTTAACCACTTGGCCAATGCGCCCCCCTCAATAGGATTAGAATATATAAGTGTTAAAATTTGATTATTTTATCAGCACTAAAAAATCAAGAAATAGTTAGACAGGTTCTGAAGTGAAATATTTTGCAGAATGTAGAGAATTCATTTCGTCCAAATTCTCTGGAACATATCAGAGAGCTGATATTATATATAAATATAACAATCGACACCAAATCAAGATATGGGACATGAAAAATAATTATTGAATGTTTCACTTCAAAAGCGATTTTAAACAAAACTGGTGCCAAGTAAATCCAAACTGGACTGGGTACCATTAGATTTTTGTTTTGATTTATTTTAAATACTCGCTGTACTGCCTTTTTGGGTTGAACATGTAAAAGATTTAATCTGTTAAGGTATAAGTTTTGTTTCGTAGCATGTATGTTCATTGTTTTCATAAATGTTCCTGTATGTTGAACATATTTGTCATGTGGATGAGAAAAAGAAAATTGGTAAAATTGCATAATCAAGGATTGTTTTTGCAGTTATATGTTTGGAAAGAAAAGACAACATGTAAGAAATTGGGCTTATATGTAATATTGTGATGTTTGGAAGGGATGCTTATAATATTTGTGATGTTTGGAAGGGAGGGTTATAATATTTGTGATGTTTGGAAGGGAGGGTTATAATATTTGTGATGTTTGGAAGGGATGGTTATGCTATTTGTGATGTTTGGAAGGGATGGTTATAATATTAGTGATGTTTGGAAGGGAGGGTTATAATATTTGTGATGTTTGGAAGGGGTGGTTAAATTTGTGATGTTTGGAAGGGATGGTTATAATATTTGTGATGTTTGGAAGGGGTGGTTAAATTTGTGATGTTTGGAAGCGAGGGTTGAAATATTTATGATGTTTGGAAGGGATGGTTATAATATTTGTAATGTTTGAAAGGGATGGTTATAATATTTGTGATGTCTGGAAGGGAGGGTTATAATATTTGTAATGTTTTGAAGGGAGGGTTATAATATTTGTAATGTTTGAAAGGGATGGTTATAACATTTGTGATGTCTGGAAGGGAGGGTTATAATATGTTGATGTTTGGAAGTGATGGTTATAATATTTGTAATGTTTGGATGGGAGGGTTATAATATTTGTAATGTTTGAAAGGGATGGTTATAATATTTGTGATGTCTGGAAGGGATGGTTATAATATTTGTGATGTCTGGAAGGGAGGGTTATAATATTTGTGATGTTTGGAAGGGATGATTATAATAAATTCGAT
Source organism: Mizuhopecten yessoensis (assembly GCF_002113885.1). Taxonomy (NCBI): domain Eukaryota; kingdom Metazoa; phylum Mollusca; class Bivalvia; order Pectinida; family Pectinidae; genus Mizuhopecten; species Mizuhopecten yessoensis. Next base: position 1,440,052 of record NW_018404492.1, read on the forward strand.
TTTGGTAAGGGATGCTTATAATATTGTGATGTTGAGAAGGGATGGTTATTATACAATGTAGTTGTGATATTTCGAAGGAATGGTTATAATATAATATTTAAGATGCTGGGAAGGGATGGTTATAATGTAATATTTGTGATGCTGGGAAGGGACAGTTATGATATAATATTTGTGATGCTGGGAAGGGATGGTTATGATATAATACTTTTAACTCCTATTAGATATAACTTGATTAGTAGATCAAATATTTATCTGTGCAAAAAACATATAGACATTGATTTTGTTTTTGTAATTTTGTAAGACTATTCCGACATACTAGTAAATTTATCTATGTATGATCTTTTTCACTTTGAACTTGTTGACTAATTTTATCATTCATTCATATCTTTATTCCTCCAAACATGAAGAGTTATATGAAATACATATTTTAAATAAACAATAGATAAAAGAAAAATTAAATATACTGTGACAAAATAAAGTATTAATGACTGCAAAAATAAGCTGATTGAAATATGCAAACTTATACATTTAACGATGGCATAGCCTTCAACCAGTATAATACAAAAAGGTTATTTACAGGAACTCATATATTATTGGAAGGTGGGGGCAGAAGCTTTCTCTGCAAAAATGCAACAGTCTCGTACAAAAGACCAGAAAAGATCGTCGTCTTCTCCAAAAATATCTCGACTAATTTTATCATTGAAAAAATATTGCATTTAAAACATGTTCCAGATCTAACCCAGGATCATCATATTTCCATATTTACGTTTGCTCTGCATCCTTCCATTGCAATGCATTGATGAGGCAAATGTTGTGACTATAACAACATTTGCTATTTTTAACATAGCATAATCAATCTCTGTTGTGACGTCATTAACTTCATTGTTGTCGACTCTTAATTTGCTGTTCAAAGAACTGTTCGAAATAACAAAATAATGCGTAACTACTCTATCAAAATGTAAATATAAATAATAAACGTTTTAGCAAATATTGTTATGGTCCTATAACACACATGTTTATTGCTGACAAACTTACACAAAGCCCTAGAATTTCAGGTATCACTCGATTGTTTGAAAGAAAATATTGTACCAAGCAGTATCTCATCGATAATTTACTAAACCTTATCTACTTGACACCAATGCGAGCGATTTGTCTGTTTGAACGGTTTTAACTCATGTAGAGGGTGAATAAGAAATGGTGGTTGCTTGCAAAATTCGTATACTGTCGAAATCAATATGGTACATGTATGTACTTTGTGACGGAGACCATAGTTTATGACGATGTTAAGAAATAATCAAAGATCACATCAAGGAATTCTGCTATTTGTGTCTGTGTTCAGAAATATATTGAGTTTACTAACAGACTTTGAAATAACTGTTAATTCTAGTCCCAATGTGTATGTATACATGTCTATATGAATACTCCTTTAAAACGACTCCTTCTCTGGATTATCAATGACTGGGTAAGCACACAGTGGTGGTGTGTATGGACATTTTAGTGCTGCCCAGTTTTAATTGTTATCTGGAGTAGGAGTGGTGATGGAGGACTACTTGGTGTTACAATTATTCAAATAATAATATTTAATATTTACTGTATTGAATGGAGGTTCCAGTTTTTGATATTAGGATATGTTGTAAAATTTATAAAATTTGATTATTTACAAATGCAGTATTCACACATGGCTTTCCATTTTTAAATATATTTTATATATACTGCTTACAATGTAAAGAAAAAAATAACAAAACAAAAACAACTGTATTTGTTTTATCTCAGTTTAATTTTGCTAAGTTCAGAGATAGATAGAGACTATTAAGTACTATTTAATGTTCCAAGCCAGTGCTAATATGCTAATGTCTAAATTATAATTATGTTATTGTTTGAAATGTATGTAACCCAAGGGAGGGGGCTTGTATAGGCATAGCCTGTTGCCCAATACCCATTGAATCATTTGATTTAATAAAATATTTTGAAATGAAAAACATCAAGGAATGAGCAGATATGACCAATATGTACATGTGATATCCGTGAAATAGAAAAAGAAACATCATATGCCTGTGAAGTTTGTATGTTTGCTACCATATCAACTAATTATCTGGTATAACATAACAAACTAATACCATAGACCAAATGAAATCTTCGATTGCTGAAGGGGATGATAAGCACGTACGTAAACAATGGACTCTGATGATCTGACAAGTCTCATCGGAATATCAGACATTGACGACATATAGAAGCAGTCCGTAGTTGGGAACCAGGTTCAACAGATCATCACCTACCCTACAGTTAGAACAGCACAACCAGACAAGGTGTCGTCACCGAAACGAGATATTAGTCCAAAGGATCAGACAGTATCCCACAGAAGGTTCCGCGAATAGACATATCTCCAAAGCATACATAGCAGTAACATACGCGAGTTCTGTAAAAAAATAAATGACAACATATACAGAAACGTGACCAAGAAAATGTAGAGATGGAGGGATGGAGCCTGGAACACTTCGGTATTCTCTGTGTGTTAAACACGACTATGAATTGTCAAAGTTATTAATCAAGATAAATCTTTACTCAAAATCAAAACTGCATAAAAAGAAATAGATAAAACAAAATAGAATTTGTTTTCAGTTTAATTGAAGAAAACAAAACTGGATTATTTGGAAATGTTTATTATATACCAAAACTATGATTACAGTATTTGATTACCGTGCAAAATATTTACGTTACCAAAGGCAATCCTAATTTCCAAAATTCGATTTTAAGTATTTGGAACATCTTAACTAGGCTAAGGAAGAACAAATTACAGTCGATAAGTAGAAAAAGATATATCCGCTCTTGTTCCGATTTGAGTTATTATATTGATTGTATGTGTTTTGGTTACATAAGCTTGTTACATGTAATCTGGAATTAAATTGAATCCGATGAAAATTTCAATGTTAACTATAGCAGTATAATTCCCCCCGCTAAACCTAGTTTACAGACAGAATCGCATGGCAATTAGTTGGGAGTTGACTAGATAAAAACTTAACGAGCATTATTATTTGGAATACTCATTTAATCCTCGAAGACATATACTTAAAATTTCACGGCTTTTAAATATGGTCATGTTTTTTCCTTCCTGTAAAATGAAACTTTACAGAAGTAAAGTTTTTAAGTTTTTAAAGTTTTAACTCCTTCTGTTCTGATCGACATCGACAGGGTGTTGTTTGGCCTATGTACTGGAACGCAAAATGAAACTAGCGATCTGAATGGCTCTTCTCATAAAAAAAAAAACCAGCCAATCAGATCGCTAGTTTCATTTTGGGTTCCAGTACATAGGCCAAACAACGCCCGTCGATTCCGATCAGAACAGAAGGAGTTAAATAATAATAAGGGGCAACACAATCAGTCGTTGACGTCAGTACCGTAACACTATATATTACATTAAGTACAACGGAATAATCTCTATTCACTAAATAACGAATTTCATAAAATAGAGAAACGATCGTGAAAAATGGGCCTTAGAATTCTTGCATGTCAGTATAAAGCATTTTGAAGGCATTCATACCTGACAAAAGAACATATGTCTATACATTAGTATAAGGCTCATGCCACTAAAAAGAAACACATAATGCCAATCCTATTAAAAACGAATCCTTTTCTCTGTTGATGTTTAAAATACCTCCATGATTTATGGCTGTCCTGGTAATATTAATTTGATTTTCCTTTTTAAGGATGTGAAGTTTTCGCCTCATTGAACCAAATTTGTCCTAGAATAAAACACGTCCGGAATGTTTAATTCTTCTATTTAAAACAAACAACTGCTTAAATTGTCTGTACAAATTACATTTTCCTTTATATATTCAACAATCATCAATAGAGGGTTATTTAAAACTTTAAAATTTGTGTTGTTTGTGATTTCATTGGATGGCTCATCAAGCGTAGTAATTGAGGTCAAGCTTAATATTTTGTTTTGTGGGCAACGAAATTGTACTTGATGACTAAATATGCTTTACAATAATATATCAAGGATATACTAAGTATATATATTCTGTCAAATTGCTAGACAGTCAACATGGCAGAAGGTGGCGGTGTAGATTATAAAATGTATTTTGGACAGCTCATTGAGATTTTGGAGACCAATCCAGAAATGAAAAGAAGTGCAAAAGGTATGTCTGATCTAAAATGTACATAGCATAAATTGGTATTTTCGCATTACAATATTCACATGCTTAGGAAGATAATCTAATATATCCTTACCTCTTAAAGTTGTATTATTATAGATATAGATATAATTACATACGCTATTCATAAAACATGATTTGTTCAACGTGCTGGCAACGAAAGTAACAGATACCATGAAGGAAATGTGTTATTCAACATACGCTTAGATAAGTTATATTGCTGCTCTTGATTTATTGTTAATTTTCTAACACTAAAGGTATTTCTAAGCAAGAAGCATATGGAGCAGGAGGTACGGCAATTGGCGGAGTGTTATTTAGGGCTGCTAGAGCGCTTGTTGGGGGAATAGCTGGTAAGTATTGTTGCTGAACACGCTAGAAAAGAATAATTCAGCAGTTTTTGTTAGAAATACTAGTAAATGATGTTAGGGCGATAGTTGGGGTAGTGGAACGCACGATAAGTTAACAGGCTGAAAGATTGCAGAACTTTTGCAGTGGTACTTTATGTTGTTGTTCATCAAGTCTTTTTATAGTCCTGCTTAAGACTTCATTGAGGGTGAATCAATTCGGTAGGAATCATTTAAATGTTTTGGCCATAGTGGCTGTGGCCAGAACTGTCACGATTGGGTTCTGATCAGTTTGAATTGGTACAACTATATGAGGCCTCCTGAACCTCCATAAAAACCTGTTTTGTAAGACAATAATTATTCATAGTTAATAAAACCTACTTTATTGTTAATTTCCTCCCACAAATATTAGCTTTTCCTTTAATACTTTTATTTCCTTTTCGGGAAATAGAAATGTACACTGCACTTGTCTCTGATCAGTTTACTGATTTTTGCTTTTTGCTTATATGATGCCACTACATGTATTAATACATATAAGTATATTTTTTATGAAGTTTTTTCAAACCGACTGTATATCTTCACTTCGCCCTTCTGTTATAATTTCAGGTTCACTGATTGGCTACATATCATCTGATGATTACCAAAGAATGATCCAAATAATGATTAACCTTAGCGACAGCAAGAAAAAGGAACTAGTTAATAAGGTACAGGAATTAGTGGGGAGTGTTCTTAAAGATGCTCTTGTTCAATTTGTGACGTCAGAGGAGAATCGAACAGCATTGATACAACTCATCCGAAGTCATTAGTGTTAAACTAATCTGTATGCCTTTAATGCATTGTGGTAATTTGAACTTTTACAACTTCTTCAGTTTATACTGCAGGTACATGTAAATCAGAGATGCCCGTGTGATATTTAATTGGAAGCGAGAATATAACCAGTGCAGAATATGCCGTTTTCCTTCATTCCCACTCGAAGTGTTGTGTCCTTTGTACGGATTTGATTGCATATGTTCTAAAAGTATCATTGAACATGTTTAACGGAACTGTACTACTTACCATAATAATTGTTTAAAAGGGGCGTTTCAATCCTCAAGAGAAAAACAAAAACAGAAGATACGTTTGCTACCATTACCTATTACAATAAATAGTCTCAATGTCGTTTGGAATTAGGGGTAATTTATTTCTTTTTAAGACATTACACCAGGGTAGCATATTATTTACATCGGCGCAAAGCACAGTTTGATATGCCGGTATACTAAACTGATTTTGCGATGCAAGTCAACCTCAACTGAATATTTATGAATTTAAATCTAAATTGATTCTATATTGTTCATGTATTTTGTTAATGAAAACTTTACTACTATTGTTTATTCAAGTATATATTCGCACAATTACAACCCTCACAAATATCATCTACTGCCTAATACAGCTGGTAAAATATGTGTATTGTATAACACGTACTCCTGGATAAAGAGATTGGAAGTCATAACATAGCACACACATTGACGTTCCTGTGTGTTTTTGCCCATGTAAAAGAAAGAAAAAAGGTTTTCAAGGTACATG
>NW_018404492.1:1446930-1498384 GCF_002113885.1 Mizuhopecten yessoensis
AAAGGTATGTCTGATCTAAAATGTACATAGCATAAATTGGTATTTTCGCATTACAATATTCACATGCTTAGGAAGATAATCTAATATATCCTTACCTCTTAAAGTTGTATTATTATAGATATAGATATAATTACATACGCTATTCATAAAACATGATTTGTTCAACGTGCTGGCAACGAAAGTAACAGATACCATGAAGGAAATGTGTTATTCAACATACGCTTAGATAAGTTATATTGCTGCTCTTGATTTATTGTTAATTTCCTAACACTAAAGGTATTTCTAAGCAAGAAGCATATGGAGCAGGAGGTACGGCAATTGGCGGAGTGTTATTTAGGGCTGCTAGAGCGCTTGTTGGGGGAATAGCTGGTAAGTATTGTTGCTGAACACGCTAGAAAAGAATAATTCAGCAGTTTTTGTTAGAAATACTAGTAAATGATGTTAGGGCGATAGTTGGGGTAGTGGAACGCACGATAAGTTAACAGGCTGAAAGATTGCAGAACTTTTGCAGTGGTACTTTATGTTGTTGTTCATCAAGTCTTTTTATAGTCCTGCTTAAGACTTCATTGAGGGTGAATCAATTCGGTAGGAATCATTTAAATGTTTTGGCCATAGTGGCTGTGGCCAGAACTGTCACGATTGGGTTCTGATCAGTTTGAATTGGTACAACTATATGAGGCCTCCTGAACCTCCATAAAAACCTGTTTTGTAAGACAATAATTATTCATAGTTAATAAAACCTACTTTATTGTTAATTTCCTCCCACAAATATTAGCTTTTCCTTTAATACTTTTATTTCCTTTTCGGGAAATAGAAATGTACACTGCACTTGTCTCTGATCAGTTTACTGATTTTTGCTTTTTGCTTATATGATGCCACTACATGTATTAATACATATAAGTATATTTTTTATGAAGTTTTTTCAAACCGACTGTATATCTTCACTTCGCCCTTCTGTTATAATTTCAGGTTCACTGATTGGCTACATATCATCTGATGATTACCAAAGAATAATCCAAATAATGATTAACCTTAGCGACAGCAAGAAAAAGGAACTAGTTAATAAGGTACAGGAATTAGTGGGGAGTGTTCTTAAAGATGCTCTTGTTCAATTTGTGACGTCAGAGGAGAATCGAACAGCATTGATACAACTCATCCGAAGTCATTAGTGTTAAACTAATCTGTATGCCTTTAATGCATTGTGGTGATTTGAACTTTTACAACTTCTTCAGTTTATACTGCAGGTACATGTAAATCAGAGATGCCCGTGTGATATTTAATTGGAAGCGAGAATATAACCAGTGCAGAATATGCCGTTTTCCTTCATTCCCACTCGAAGTGTTGTGTCCTTTGTACGGATTTGATTGCATATGTTCTAAAAGTATCATTGAACATGTTTAACGGAACTGTACTACTTACCATAATAATTGTTTAAAAGGGGCGTTTCAATCCTCAAGAGAAAAACAAAAACAGAAGATACGTTTGCTACCATTACCTATTACAATAAATAGTCTCAATGTCGTTTGGAATTAGGGGTAATTTATTTCTTTTTAAGACATTACACCAGGGTAGCATATTATTTACATCGGCGCAAAGCACAGTTTGATATGCCGGTATACTAAACTGATTTTGTGATGCAAGTCAACCTCAACTGAATATTTATGAATTTAAATCTAAATTGATTCTATATTGTTCATGTATTTTGTTAATGAAAACTTTACTACTATTGTTTATTCAAGTATATATTCGCACAATTACAACCCTCACAAATATCATCTACTGCCTAATACAGCTGGTAAAATATGTGTATTGTATAACACGTACTCCTGGATAAAGAGATTGGAAGTCATAACATAGCACACACATTGACGTTCCTGTGTGTTTTTGCCCATGTAAAAGAAAGAAAAAAGGTTTTCAAGGTACATGGGATGGCATGTAGCATGTAGCATCTCGACCACGTTGGTGTGTATTTTCCGATAGTTTCTTTAGGACAGCGCTGTATCGTGCTTCTCACATTGTCCATTATCTTTAAAACTCAGTATCTGAAATAAATGCTATATTTTTTATATTAGTACCCTCCCATAAGTATCACCGTGCCTCTGGCAAAAACGGTGAAATCGCATTAAAACAGTTTTAACAATGTTTGAAAAGAAAACGATACATTGCAAAGACGTTTTTGAAAAATAGTATATCGATGAAATAAACAACGAAAAGGATTAGACGTGTAAAACTTCTTTAACACTAAGACTGCAGTAAGACTTTTATCCTTAAAATAGTTTGGGTTTTTTAGGTTTTTTTAAATAACATCTACTTGAGCGTTATCAATGTTTTTGAAATATTCGAATGTGTCATCAATAGGATTATATTTGTTTATTTATTTTTATTTTTAATTTGGTTATTTATTTATCATTGTATTTTGTATATTTTCACCATCCTTAAGTTTTCGGTTTTCATAGCCCTTTGGTAGTACATTGTGTAAACGTTATTGACTTATAATAGATTATAGTTGGATGACCTGTCGTGTTGACCTTTCATTGAAATTATCAGAATAGCTTGTTGCATTCCTTGTGTAGTTTTTCCAACTGTGTGTTGATATTAAGGTGTAGCGAGTGTCTCATACACGTATTGAGTCTGGATTTCAGTAATTCTGTAACTTAACAAATAAGTTAAATGCGATATTAAATCGGGAATATTTTAATTAATCAATTATATGATATATAAATTTCTGAAAAAAGTGACATGACAATGAATTAAAGGAAATTCATCCTCTCACACATGTCACACATAAATCAATGTACAATAAACAGCGGAGATGTGAGTCAACTTAACTCGGATTAATGTAATGATCATCTAACGGATAACCCTAATTGTGCTTGTGGTAATTTTATAGAAAATGTAGGTCGATTCTTCCCTACTTGCCCTAGATATGCAAATGAAAGGCAAATTTTAATTCATTCTTTATCTAATGAAACGGACAATCATATGAGATAGTACTTTTCTCACAAAGGGAGCTATGGATTAAAGTATTGCAACAAATGTATGTGTTTTATCTTGTGTCCTGGATTATATAGAAGATTTTAACTATATTGTACCACACATTAATGCATCATTGATTTCATCCAATTTTAGTATAACTGGTTAATATGGCACTGTGTGTAGTGACAGTGACTTTGAAGTGCCCTAACCAAACAATATATATACCCTGGTAAAATCTTTGGTATTCCTGATATTCCAATTAGACTGCTAATCTTTATGTACATATATATACAACTGGCTCATTGGTTCGGCCTACCCTACAGTGTATCTACCTAAACTTAATATATTACATCTTCAATTTATATGCAGTATATGTTTGAAATGGATATCTTTCAATAGTGCGTTTAAAGGCAATGCCTGTGCCCAATCCTAATGTTAATTGCAACAATAAAACAATTTTGAAATGAATTTTTTTCTTGGCATATTTCTTTGATCCTATTTTGCCCTAGTTTTATCGATTTTGAGTTCGAAGTATGGTTTTGTGAATACTTCGGTGGTTTCTGTTTTTAAAACTACTTTGCAATGTTTTGTCAAAGTTGTCAATCAAGATAAATCTTTACTCAAAATTCAAACTGCAAAAAAAAATGGAAATCCAACTTTAATTGAAGAGAAAAAATGGATTCCTCCCCTGCTTTAATTGTCACTTTGTCGAAACACAACGGAAGGGAAATTTACAGTCGGTAAGTAGAAAAAGAAATATCTGAAAATAAAAACTCTGCTTAAAATTACCAAATATACGCTTAGTTAGTTTTTTCCTTTAAATTTTTGGTCGCACACAAGCTCATTGCATAGCTCCCCAAAACCTGCTTTATTTCAGTGTCGCTGTATTAAAATGTTACTGATTTTCGTTACAGTGATGTAACAATAACTGACCTTATGATTATAATTCACTACGTTCAACCGAACATAAAGCATTTATCATATAAAACTCAACACCTATGTATGGGAGTGGCCTTCGACGGTCAATCATTTTATTAAAGGAAGTACATGAAATACAAAGGGCAGGTGCTCGATCCTTCTTCCCTTCTCCCTTCTTTCGTCCTGAATCCGGATCCTGGCCGACATAGGAATTCCATTTCCGGAATCATCCCTGGGGTTCGTGCCTGTCTCAAGGAAAACGGGAAATTTCATAATTTTATGATTTAACAAAAGGAAATATAATTTCTTGAAGTGAATCGATGAACCGTCAAGACTCGAATGACTATGTTACCCGCAAACTACATTTATTACTCTATAGACACCCGTATCGCACCTGCAACACGTGCGGTTACACATTACCCGTTCCGCCTCACGCGGCTTCCTGTGTCACCTTGGCCTCATATCCGGACACTAGTACACCTGTACTACCTGCACTACATACATGACGGTATACCGTGACTATAATAAATACATCTATTGTAGGGACTCTAAATACTACCCGTGTTGGCCATGGTTTTGACCCGAGACGACACCGAAAACCAATGTTATGTACTGGAGCCTAAAATGAAACTAACGATCTGATTGGCTGGGTTTTTTTATGAGAAGAGCCATTCAGATCGCTAGTTTCATTTTGGGTTCCAGTAGATAGGCCAAACAACGTCCGTCGATGTCGATCAGAACAGAAGGAGTTAAATAATCCTAAGGGGCAACACAATCAGTCGTTGACGTCAGTCCCGTACTATAAGAGGTTGTTTTGCATACTTGCTGAGAAAAAGGTAACACTATATATTACATTTAGTACAACGGAATAATCTCTATTTACTAGGAAATTACTTTGGATTATTTCTAAACTCTGTGGTCAAACTTTGAACTTGCCCTAGCTCTTTTCCATTATTGCAATAATACATATCTCTCAAAGATGAACAAAAGCAAACATTGTTGTCGTTTTATAATTGTCAGAATAAACAATCTGAATATGTCCTTTTTTGAGAATTCCGACTATTCAGCTTACATGTCGTTTTGTTATTCAGAACAAATTCATGTACTGACACGTTTCCTTTGTACTATCAGCGAGCTTGGTGTTTTACGATGACTTAAAAATAGCCCATTCTTTTGAAAATAGCACATGGGAAATACCACAAAATACATTGAATAATCATTTTCTTTATTGACAGAGCCTTTGGCTTGTACACGTGCATTTGGCCAAGCTTCACCATTGGTCTCTTACTGAAAGAAACACAAGTTTTCCAATATGAAGAGATCATTGTATCTTTCGGGAAAAAATAAAATAACGAATTTCATTAAATAGAGGAACGATCGTGAAAAATGGGCCTTAGATTTCTTGAATTAATTTTGCATGTCAATATAAAGCATTTTGAAGGCATTCATACCTGACAAAAGAACATATATACCTAATGTCTATACATTAGTATAACGCTCATGCCACAGAAAAGAAACTCATAATGTCTATCCTATTAAAAACGAATCCTTTACTCTGTTGAGGTTTAAAATGCCTCCTTGATTTATGGCTGTCCTGGTAATATTAATTTGATTTTCCTTTTAAAAAATGTGAAGTTTTCACCTCATTATTCCAAATTTATCCTAGAATTAAACACGTCCGGAATGTTTAATTCTTCTATTTAATACATACAATTACTTAAATGTTCTGTCCAAATTACATTTCCATTGTATTTTATTATAAATTTCCTTTATATATTCAACATTCATCGATAGAGGGTTATTTAAAACGCGATTTGTGTTGTTTGTGATTTCATTGGATGACTCATCAAGCGTAGTAATTGAGGTCAAGCTTCATATTTTGTTTTGTGGGCAACGAAATTTACTTGATGACTAAATATGTTTTAAAATAATATATCAATGATATACTAAGTATATATATTCTGTCAAATTGCTAGGCAGTCAACATGGCAGAAGGTGGCGGTGTAGATTATAAAACCTATTTTGTACAGCTCATTAAGATTTTGGAGACCAATCAAGAAATGAAAAAAAGTATAAAAGGTATGTCTGATCTAAAATATACATAGCATAGATTGGTATTTTGGCATAACAATATTCACATGCTCAGAAAAATAATCTAATATATCCTTACATCTTAAAAGTTGTATTATTATATATATACCGAACAAAAAAAAGAAACGCACAATTAAATTATGCAATCAATAGCCTATGATATTTTGGGAAATTTGTACAACATTTTATATCAATATGAAGGGACAAGTCTACTTTTTACAATACTGTAGAAGAAAAGTCTGTGTGACGTCATTGTGTCATCAGTAGTTACTCAAAGTGGGATACCCGCGAAAAACAAAATGACACTGGTGTGGGCACCTTTTGCACGAATCCATGCACGGATTCTCCTATGCATTGAATTCATGAGAACATTTATTCGCCATAAGGGCATGCTGTTCCATTCTTGTGTTAATGCTGCGATGAACTGGGCGCGGTAAGTTGGGGGTTTTGACGTTTCCTAATACGCCTGTCCATCTCATCCCACAGATGCTCAATGGGAGACATGTCGGGCAATATGGGGGCCATTCCACACCACACGCCTCCATCGACGCATCCCAAACCTATTCAGGCCATGTCTGCGCATCTAGTCAAGACGCACTTGCCGCCTCCGTGGTGTCCGAGGTGGCCCGACATAGGTCGGCGCGCAATGATTCTCTCTTCACGCAAGCGGTTCCTGGCAGTTTGAGGACTTATGGGTCTGCCATGAGTACCTAAGGTATGCGACAGCAGTCTCTACAGCAGTCTTGAATCTGTTGCGCACGTGCGACAATCGAATCGCCCTGTCTTGTCGTGCGGTCGTTACACGCGGACGACCGCTCCTGGGACGATTGGAAACTAACCCAGTAGCACAGAAATGTGTACAGAGACGGTTAATTGTACACGGGCCAACACCAAACTGCCGTGCGACAGCAGTTTGGCTATGACCATCCATCAACATCGCAATTGCTCTACCCCTCTGAATTTGCGTTAAGCGTGGCATCTCAGTCAATGGCGAAATCAAAATGCCAACGTGGAAAATTAATGTGGCTGAACTTAGAGTATCCGTTGAGATTATTTGTTTGAAAACCTCCGGCTTGGCTTGATCACGCCGCGTGATTTGGACTAAAGAAGCTCACAAAGTCACACAATGACATCGGCACGCTTGGCTGATTTTAGGGTAGATTGTTGAAAAGGGAGATCGTTCTTGATATGATACCTGACCAAATATTCCATTATTTCCTTACAGCTAAGGTGTACTCCAGGGGGGAACTCTGTGCGTTTCTTTTTTTTTTTATCAGTATATATAATTGCCAACGCTATTTATAAAACATTATTTGTTCAACGTGCTGGCAACGAAAATAACAGATAACAAGAAGGAAATGTGTTATTCAACATACGCTTAGATAAATTATATTGCTGCTCTTGATTTATTGTTAATTTCCAATCACTAAAGGTATTTTAAAGCAAGTAGCATATGGAGCAGGAGGTACAGCAGTTGGCGGAGTGTTATTTGGGGCTGCTGGAGCGCTTGTTGGGGGAGTAGCTGGTAAGTATTGTTGCTGCACTGTTGGGGTACACGCTAGAAAAGAATAATTCAGCAGTTTTGGTTGGAAAGACTAGTAAATGATGTTAGGGAGATAGTTGGGGTAGTGGAATGCACGATAAGTTAACAGGCTGAAAGTTAACAAAAAATGTGTGCAGTGGTACTTTAATTTGTTGTTCATCAAGTCTTTTTATAGTCTACTTCATAAGACTTCATTGAGGGTGAATCAATTTGGTAGGAATCCTTTAAACGTTTTGGCCATAGTGGCTGTGGCCAGAACTGTCACGATTGGGTTCTGATCAGTTTGAATTGGTACAACTATATGAGGCCTCCTGAACCTCCATAAAAACCGATATTGTAAGACAATAATTATTCATAGTTAATAAAACCTGTTGTATTGTGAATTTCCTCCCACTAGTATTAGCTTTTCCTTTAATTCTTTTATTTCCTTTTCGGGAAATAGAAATGTACACTGCACACGTCTCTGATCAGTTTACTTATTTCTGATTTTTTCTTATATGATGCCACTTCATGTATAAATACATATATTCATATATTATTTATGTAGTTTATTCAAACCGACTGTATACCTTCACTTCGCCCTTCTGTTACAATTTTAGGTTCACTGATTGGCTACATGTCATCTGATGATTACCAAAGTATGATCAAAATAATGATAAACCTTAGCGACAGCAAGAAAAAGGAACTAGTTAAGAAGGTACAGGAATTAGTGAGGAGTGTTCTTATAGATGCTCTTGTTCAATTTCTGACGTCAGAGGAGAACCGAACAGCATTGATACAACTCATCCTAAGACATAAATGAACTGACCTTTAAACTTTCGCTGCTGGAAATGTAATAAGCGTCCTGTAATTTTTGAAATATTTTCCCACATTGATAACAACAACAAAAAGATTCAAAGATCAATCTTGTCATGTACGATTCTAGGATACAACGGTGTAGATTTATAAAGAGGACACAACTTGTTTAAGTCAAGATAATACAGTATACGTGTATCACATGAGTATCAATATAATGTCTATTTTATTATATTAATTTCGAACAGATATTGTATGTTTCAGCAAAAAGCAGGTACAGTGTATATTGTGCACTTATTTTGTTTAAGATTCTAATGAAACAAACGAAGTCAATTTCAGACTTTCAACATTTATAAAGTTTATCATAGAAAGGGGGAAAAAAAATTGAATGTATCAGAGCGTCTATTCTTGTTACAGATGTAAGTATCATTAGTTTCGTCTTTGCCAAATTAAGCTTTAATTGTATTGTAAAACAACTGGTTATATTTGAGATGTATCCGAGTTTTGTATTGGACTACTATCGTGTGCATGTACTAAATAATGTGTAGATAAATTATTGCTGTTATTACGAGGCGAGTTCACGATTTTTTTTACATACAAATAGAACAATGCAAGTTCTATAGAGTCTATGGTAATGGATGGGTTTACTTACACCACACACGAGAATACATCATCACTGCTTAGTCGGGCTTGTTATAATGACGTTGAAATACCTAGTCAATATCAATGTTTCATATAACAATTTTTGAGATTTTTGAAAAACTACTTTTAGGGATAATCCAAACTTACGATTTTCAAAACAAACCCGAATTTTATTCTGATCTATATTAATATATACTTGTATTCTTCTTTTTCGGTACATGAAAAAAAGTATAGTGGCTGAGAAAATTGGAAATGAATCAAACGGACATCGTGAAATAATAAACACACACATCAAGAAACGTATAATAGACTATACATATGTCTGATATATATAAGCGTAATGTCTATTGAACTATCATCTGACATGAATTAAAGGCATTGCATTTTATTGTTGTTGTTGTTTGTTTTATTATATTTATTGACGTTTCAAGGAATTAATCTTAAACTAAAATTGATTTGTCGTCCTTCACTAAAGCATTTTTACAACATCTCATTATATGTAAATGTATAGTTATAGCGTAAACCGATATATAAAGTGTTGCAACATTCGTCCATAAAGCGTTGCCTCCCTTCATCTGTATCCTGATGACGTTGTCGTTCAGAACGCGAGAGATTCGAACTGTTGTCATATCCCCCGAGATCGCTGTCTTCTGATGTCCTTGTCGTTCAGAGTGGGATGGATTAATAGTTGTCATTTGTCGACATTTCTGCCATAGTCCAATCACAGTTCACAACCACGAGTAGGTACTCATTTCTACTATATTCAAATAGGAATAGAAGATGTATGGAGTGTTTGGAGCAGTGTTTATTAAAAATAAGTTAAAATTTGGTTTTCAATACATATCATACATTATACATCTTAACCACATTATCAGTAGAAGATAATATTACACCATGTGAAGTCGGAACTGTCGAGAGATGATTTTGTTATGGCAAATACATGATGACATAAAACACTAAAATGATGTAATGTGACATGAATGTTAATCAATTGAAGGAAATTCATCTTCATTCGAGGTACTTATGTACAAAAAGCTACTGAAAATAAATATTCGCCATGAACTGTTAAAATATGTTAAATCAATATGAATGAACGATTTACAAACATACAGGAACCTCAATTAAAATTGGGCGATCTGGAATGTAATAAGTTTAGACAGCCGTATTTCAACCATTAAACTGGTCACGATACACTAGTAATAGAGACTCTTAAAATTCATATTTTTTGTTTTAATGCCAAATGATTCATAAAAATATCTGTATTCACCGAGACTGTTTCTTCGGTATTGGTTCTGCATGTTTAACACAAAAATATTTTAATTTAATACTACAATCAAAAATGTTTCCTGGTGGTGTTTTTTAATGTTAAGAAATTAAGCTGAAGAAACACAAAATGTACGTTTGTAAAACCTGACATTCAAAACATATAAAAGAGCAATGTAACAGTTTTCGCATACATTGTAGAAAAATGTAAACATTTAGACTTTTGTGTCTGCAATTTTCTCATCAAATGTATAACAACATATATAGATACATTTGTATGATACTTACATGTATATCGTATGTTTAATCCTTTCACCCTGAGTAACTTTTATGGACTCTACCATAGTTATACAATGATCTAGATGAGTCCATTATGGTTTACAGTAGTGAAAGGGTTATATAGATTTGAGAAATAGCAAACGACGGATATATATATATATATATGCGTAAAGTAACTGTCACGGTACATTGGCAACCGCTTTAAATCAAACGTCCCCATCATTACTGATATCCTGCTCATACAGTCACACAAGTCACATCATTACTGATATCCTGCTCATACAAGTCACATCATTACTGATATCCTGCTCATACAGTCACACAAGTCACATCATTACTGATATCCTGCTCATACAGTCACACAAGTCACATCATTACTGATATCCTGCTCATACAGTCACACAAGTCACATCATTACTGATATCCTGCTCATACAGTCACACAAGTCACATCATTACTGATATCCTGCTCATACAGTCACACAAGTCACATCATTACTGATATCCTGCTCATACAGTCACACAAGTCACATCATTACTGATATCCTGCTCATACAGTCACACAAGTCACATCATTACTGATATCCTGCTCATACAGTCACACAAGTCACATCATTACTGATATCCTGCTCATACAGTCACACAAGTCACATCATTACTGATATCCTGCTCATACAGTCACACAAGTCACATCATTACTGATATCCTGCTCATACAGTCACACAAGTCACATCATTACTGATATCCTGCTCATACAGTCACACAAGTCACATCATTACTGATATCCTGCTCATACAGTCACACAAGTCACATCATTACTGATATCCTGCTCATACAGTCACACAAGTCACATCATTACTGATATCCTGCTCATACAGTCACACAAGTCACATCATTACTGATATCCTGCTCATACAGTCACACAAGTCACATCATTACTGATATCCTGCTCATACAGTCACACAAGTCACATCATTACTGATATCCTGCTCATACAGTCACACAAGTCACATCATTACTGATATCCTGCTCATACAGTCACACAAGTCACATCATTACTGATATCCTGCTCATACAGTCACACAAGTCACATCATTACTGATATCCTGCTCATACAGTCACACAAGTCACATCATTACTGATATCCTGCTCATACAGTCACACAAGTCACATCATTACTGATATCCTGCTCATACAGTCACACAAGTCACATCATTACTGATATCCTGCTCATACAGTCACACAAGTCACATCATTACTGATATCCTGCTCATACAGTCACACAAGTCACATCATTACTGATATCCTGCTCATACAGTCACACAAGTCACATCATTACTGATATCCTGCTCATACAGTCACACAAGTCACATCATTACTGATATCCTGCTCATACAGTCACACAAGTCACATCATTACTGATATCCTGCTCATACAGTCACACAAGTCACATCATTACTGATATCCTGCTCATACAGTCACACAAGTCACATCATTACTGATATCCTGCTCATACAGTCACACAAGTCACATCATTACTGATATCCTGCTCATACAGTCACACAAGTCACATCATTACTGATATCCTGCTCATACAGTCACACAAGTCACATCATTACTGATATCCTGCTCATACAGTCACACAAGTCACATCATTACTGATATCCTGCTCATACAGTCACACAAGTCACATCATTACTGATATCCTGCTCATACAGTCACACAAGTCACATCATTACTGATATCCTGCTCATACAGTCACACAAGTCACATCATTACTGATATCCTGCTCATACAGTCACACAAGTCACTTCATTACTGATATCCTGCTCACACAGACACACAAGTCACATCATTACTGATATCCTGCTCACACAGACACACAAGCCACATCATTACTGATATCCTGCTCATACAGACACACAAGTCACATCATTACTGATATCCTGCTCATACAGTCACATAAGTCACATCATTACTGATATCCTGCTCATACAGTCACACAAGTCACATCATTACTGATATCCTGCTCATACAGTCACATAAGTCACATCATTTCTGATATCCTGTTCAGACAGTCACACAAGTCACATTATTGCTGATATCCTGCTCCTACAGTCACACCAGTCACATCATTACTGATATCCTACTCATACAGACACACAAGTCACATCATTACTGATGTCCTGCTCATACAGTCACACAAGGCACATCATTACTGCTATCCTGCTCATACAGTCACACAAGCCACATCATTACTGATATCCTGTTCACACAGTCACATAAGTCACATCATTTCTGATACCCTGTTCATACAGTCACACAAGTCACATTATTACTGATATCCTGCTCCTACAGTCACACAAGTCACATCATTACTGATATCCTGCTCATACAGTCACACAAGTCACATTATTACTGATATCCTGCTCATATAGACATACAAGTCACATCATTACTGATATCCTGTTCATACAGACACACAAGTCACATAATTACTGATATCCTGTTCATACAGACACACAAGTCACATCATAACTGATATCCTGTTCATACAGTCACATAAGTCACATTATTACTGATATCCTGCTGCTACAGTCACACAAGTCACATCATTACTGATATCCTGTTCACACAGTCACATAAGTCACATCATTTCTGATCCCCTGTTCATACAGTCACATAAGTCACATCATTTCTGATCCCCTGTTCATACAGTCACATAAGTCACATCATTTCTGATACCCTGTTCATACAGTCACATAAGTCACATTATTACTGATATCCTGCTCCTACAGCCACACAAGTCACATCATTACTGATATCCTGCTCATACAGTCACACAAGTCACATCATTAGTGATATCCTGCTCATACAAGTCACATCATTACTGACATCCTGCTCATACAGTCACACAATTCACGTCATTACTGATATCCTGCTCATACAGTCACACAAGTCACATCATTACTGATATCCTGCTCATACAGTCACAAAAGTCACATCATTACTGATATCCTGCTCCTACAGCCACACAAGTCACATCATTATTGATATCCTCCTCATACAGTCACACAAGTCACATCATTAGTGATATCCTGCTCATACAGACACACAAGTCGCATCATTACTGATATCCTGCTCATACAGACACACAAGTCACATCATTACTGATATCCTGTTCATACAGTCACACAAGTCACATCATTACTGATATCCTGATCATACAGTCACACAAGTCACATCATTACTGATATCCTGCTCATACAGTCACACAAGTCACATCATTACTGATATCCTGCTCATACAGACACACAAGTCACATTATTACTGATATCCTGATCAGTTATATGTTACAGAGGACTACTACACTTTTGTGACAAAGAAACAATAACATGTACTTTCAACACTTGGGTAGTATTGAACGATATGATTAGCACATTAAGAAGACATCCTGTACATCTGATTAGCTGCCGTGTGGACTGTTTACATTCTGGACGAGGCCGGAGACTTCTCGTGCACACACGCGCTATGATTCGTGTTTAAAGTGTACGATTTCTTTAGGCCCCGTAATCTCGTCAACTCCATCTGTCTGTACATAGAGTTCCGTCCCCAAGTATTGGAGAATCGGTCATCTGAAATAGAGGTAACACAATGGTTATAGTCAGGATATTATACCTTAAACGTAGTAAATATGAACTGAATGAATACGGAAATATTAAATCCAATGATGTTAAGTAAAAATGAGAATTGGTATAATAAGAAATGTGTGCAATATTCGACAGAGGGAAACACCTGTCGATGATACATAGGATATATGAGACATATTTTATTAGTGTTTTTTTTTTCTTTTTAATCAGAACCTTATATCGCCATATAAGTTACAGTTTCACCGAGACAGTTACGTAGAGGTGCTAGATGTAGAGATGAAACTGGTGCATGTATCATTTTCAATCGTACTGTAAACAGGGATGAAATGGCACGCCTCGGGCTCAACATCTGGTAACACGCAAGTTCGTATTTTTCTTCATGTATAAATAGGATATTGTTGAATTGTATAACTAAAATGTCCTAGTTACTATTTACGATTGGTCACTTCGTCCATTGGAAGTACTGTACGTATGTTACTCTCTACGAAGCGTTAAGTAGTAATAGAACGTGAAATTTTACATTTTAAAATCATATTCGAATTTAAAATCAATAAAACTTGCGCAAAATATGAACAAAGACAAGATTAACATAAAGACTATTGAAAGCATACGTTGATTAAGACCAGGTGTTCTGGAAGGTAAGAGTCTTTTCTTCGTTGATGGCAGCCGACATGTGCAACTGTCAAATCCCAGTAATCTCACTTCCTCTAAGAGAGTACCGTTAAACTTATGACCTTCATATCACACAAGAAAACAATACATTTCCAAATGAGAATATGATGGCATAAAATTTGCCCAAAGTCTTCAACAATCTGTAACGCTAGAAACTCTGTGTTTGTCCGTCAGTAGTCTATATCTGTCACAGTGTTCGGAACAACCTCGAGGGAACAATATGTGAATGAATACATATCTTATAATGTTTCTGCAAGTAACAGTGTGTTATTCTGCCACTATTTGCCCCGTGGAAATTTGGCATGTTACGGGCTTTGCAATTTATTGACGGAAACATACAGGTTACATGAAATCAAAATTAGTAAATAAAACCGTGAGATGCATCGGTGGTAAGCGATTTGGAATAGACAACGAGTGACATTATATCATAAACCTCACGTTTGATATCAAAATATTTTGAACTTTTTCTATTACAGAATGCTGCCATATCGTGGGTAGACATACGTCTACCGTTGGTTATCAGGATGATTGATACAACAAAATACATTGTAGTTGTTTAATTCAATTAACCGATACCGTCATATGTTCTATAAAAACCAGACGTCAAATAACTTCATGTTTTGTAATCTTAATACATTCTATTAAAGTACATATTCATCAAGTAAGATGCAAATAGTTATCAAATGTCATGCTAAGTGAAAGTTTATCAGTTGATGCCAAAAAGCCTTTTTAAATATGGTTTTAATTTACGTACTGGTAGATTAATATTGTGTATTGTGTTACTTTCTACTAGCACATAACAAGATGATTTTATTGAACGCACGTCCGTTGAGTCCGAGGCGTGACAATGGAATGTGCTTACAACAGTCGATTTACCTCGGTTAGTACTAATTCCATGCAAGTCACCTCAAGAAGCATTCCATTTTATCACACTCCTTTCGAATGAACGTCCAGCTTTGCATAGTAAAGCAGTTATGTGTTCGTAAGCATTTACCTATGAACGAATGTTTCGTCTCAGAAGATCGAAAAGACCCTGTGGTGAATGATTTCCGAAATCGGGACGCCCTTTTTCGGAAGTTTCTCATAAATGGTGCTGTAGATATAGTATATAACACCGGATTGATGGCAGAGTTTAAGGGGAGGACAAACACTGCGATCCATGCGTACACCTAAAACAAATAGTGAAAATGCGTTTGAGTATCAATTTTCAAATTTAAGACTGCTTTAAATCTTATTAAACTTCTTTTTGATTATTAAACAAATATATTTGATTTTATAATCATAGGAAACAGTTGCCATTTTGACCTACGCATTTTTCCTGCAGTGAAGTGTTTGGCTTTGTAGATTCGCCGTTAATGATAACGACATATATCATGTATTCCCTTCTTTTTGACAAAAAGGGCAAACATGATACGAATCTACAGTTTTCTGTAGATGATTATCTTTTTTTTATCATATGGCATTTGAATACAATTGTATAAAAATGTTTAGAAGAAATAGTCTTTTTGAACTTTTATACATTAAGGACATGTATACCAAATTGTATATCATAACTCACCTGAGGTGGAACTCTTGCATCTGCTAAAGATGCAAAACCTAGCAGTATAATAGGTACCCAGCAGCAGAAATCAGACATCACTATTAAAGTCATCCTCTTAGCCATGGAATGGTCAGATTTAGCTTTAGACTTTCTAACAGCAGTAGTTGTTTTCTTAGCTACCATAAACATCCATAGGTACGATATAAATATAACAAGGAAAGATACAAAATTTAAAACAAGGAAAACAAATACAGAATATTCCCATCCTCTTGGTTTCTCTGGAGTGATATGTAATGCCAGACACACGGCTGAGCGACCGTAAAAGTTTGAGAAATATTCCCAACCCATTAAAGGTGCGCCAGATAACACGAGGACCAACAGCCACACACACGGCATCACAATCAAAGCCTCTCGAAGACCAAGACGCTTCATCTTGAGCGGAAACAGGATGCAGATGAGACGATCTAAAGTGATAACGGTTAGGGTAAAAACAGAAAGCTCGCTTGAAAATGTGGAGATGAATCCCGCGAACATACAGAGATTGCTCTGTCGCCATGACCTGTCGTAGATAGAGTAAATACCACGATAGTGGGTATCCACTACGGCTATTATCAACAGGTACACACCCATGAAGAAGTCCCCCAGCGCCAGGTTGCTGATCAAGAAGGAATGTACCTGAAAATTATTACCTCATTTCCGTTAAAAACTCTTCTAAATCGTGATCAATATTTTGCTGTAAATCATAAAAATATCTTTTATCAAATTATTTTATATTTGGAAAATATTACACACAGGAACTACAGTATAATACTCCAATAGTTTCAAAATATTATTTTCTATTTCTTTCAGAGAAGGCAAAACACGTATAATTTATTCTCTCATGATAAATGCAACGAGTTCTTGCTTCAGTGATGAGAGTGTGTTTCTACCGTTTAAATTATAAAAACGTAAGAAATAGGTCTATGGTATGGGGAACGTAGTTGTAAAATAACTACATTGTATCAAAATAAGTTAGACATATTTACGTTAAAACCATTTTAAGGATAGAAGAGTGTATTTAAATACAACGTTTACGTTGAAATTATATAATTAAGTTACCTTTCCGACTCTGAAATCCCGCACCCTCCAGAAGAAGACAAGTCCGTTACCGAGAAATGCGATAGTCCCAAGAATCCATATGCTTATTCGTAAAAAATAGTTGGACATGAGATCTTCGCACGACGAGAACTCATCTGCCTCGGGAAGACATTTCTCGACAAACTTCGCAACACAGCAAAAGTGGAATTCATCGAAATACCTTTTAAAAAAGGTTGGAATAAAAAAGAAAATACTTAAGAAATACAGCATACAACCATTAAGTAACGGTAATTAAAGACCTAAAAATAGACTTTTATGGAGTTACGACTGGGTATTTATCATAAAAGAACTAGATGATACATGTATGCTCTACAAAACAGATGACGTGTAATTGTTTCATTGCGAACACTTTACTATGTACTTGGTAGATTTATCTTTTTTTGTTTTCGTCAAATTGTGGTACTGTATCAAATGTGATTTATAAATGGATTCAGTATATCCTATATACAGGTACATGTAGTTCATGACCTTCATATGTTCTTGTTATCGGATGAAGTACATTTGTGTATAACTGGTGTCACACTTAATGAGGTGAACGGTCAGCCTCTGGGGAACCGGGTTTACAGACTTAAGCCTGACGTAATATTTATAACGTCCCCTGTTTACATAAGTCACTAATAAACTATAACATAGTCCCTCTGACTACATCAATCACTAGTAAACTATAACAGTCCCTCTGACTACATCAATCACAAGTAAACTATAACATATATAGTTCCTCTGACCACATCAATCACTGGTAAACTATAACATAGTCCCTCTGACTACATCAATCACTAGTAAACTATAACAGTCCATCTGACTACATCAATCACAAGTAAACTATAACATAGTCCCTCTGACTACATCAATCACAAGTTAACTACAACATAGTTTCTCAGACTACATCAATCACTAATTAACTATAACATAGTTTCTCTGACTACATCAATCACAAGTTAACTATAACATAGTTTCTCAGACTACATCAATCACTAGTAAACTATAACATAGTCCCTCTGACTACAGCCATCACTAGTAAACTATAACATAGTTTCTCTAACTACATCAATCACTAGTTAACTATAACATAGTTCCTCTGACTACATCAATCACTAGTTAACTATAACATAGTTTCTCTGACTACATCAATCACAAGTTAACTATAACATAGGTTCTCAGACTACATCAATCACTAATTAACTATAACATAGTCCCTCTGTCTACATCAATCACTAGTTAACTATAACATAGTCCCTCTGACTACATCAATCACAAGTTAACTATAACATAGGTTCTCAGACTACATCAATCACTAATTAACTATAACATAGTCCCTCTGTCTACATCAATCACTAGTTAACTATAACATAGTTTCTCTGACTACATCAATCACAAGTTAACTATAACATAGTTTCTCGGACTACATCAATCACTAGTTAACTATAACATAGTTTCTCTGACTACATCAATCACAAGTTAACTATAACATAGTTTCTCAGACTACATCAATAATTAATTAACTATAACATAGTCCATCTGACTACATGAATTATAAGTTAACTATAACATAGTTCCTCTGACTAAATCAATAATTAATTAACTATAGCATAGTCCATCTGACTACATGAATTATAAGTTAACTATAACATAGTTCCTCTGACGAAATCAATAATTAATTAACTATAGCGTAGTCCATCTGACTACATGAATTATAAGTTAACTATAACATAGTTCCTCTGACGAAATCAATAATTAATTAACTATAGCGTAGTCCATCTGACTACATGAATTATAAGTTAACTATAACATAGTTCCTCTGACTACATCAATAATTAATTAACTATAACATAGTTCCTCTGACTGCAGCCATCATTAATTAATTATAACATAGTCCCTGTGACTACATGAATTACAAGTTTACAATGACATAGTTCCTCTAGCTACATCAAGCACTAGTTAACTATAGCATAGTTCCTCTAGCTACATTAAGCACTAGTTAACTATAGCATAGTTCCTCTGACTACAGCACTCACTAATTAACTATAACATAGTTCCTCTGAATACAGCCATCACTAATGAACTATAAAGTAGTTTATCTGACTAGAGCCATCACCAGCTTATTGTTAAATACGTTACATTCTTGACAACATTAGTTTTCGTTTTACCGTTAAAGACTTTCCTCGGCTACACGTTAAGTACCTTTGACTCCAAGACTTTCCTTGGCTACACGTTAAGTACCTTTGACTCCATAACTTTCCATTTTATTTGTTTTACATGCGTTAAAATTGAGTTAGCACTTTATAGCTATTATTTGTTTTGCGAACACGGTAATGATGTATAAGATTATGTTATAAACTGAACAATCAAAGCTATCAGTATCGAATGTAATTAAATGTTTTCGAAAGGTTAAAGAATTAACCGGCACACATTAAACTAGTTATTCTTACCGTGTTTGCGTTTTAAATTAAATTTAATCCCAACAGGAACTTTCCTTTTAGACTTTTCCTCGCCTTATAAGGAAAAGTGCAGTACGCGCGTAGGTCATGTTTTTGGCATGTTTTTAGTAAATACCAGTCCTATTTAATAAACTAGCTTTGACCAGGCAAACGTTTAGTCAATAAGAAACAACCGCCTTATGTACTTACGATGCTCGAAGTCTTAGCAATCCATGAAACACGTTTTCTTCTATGATTTCAAGTTGATTTTCCCGCATGTCGCTACAAAAGGAATATAATAATAATCAAACATATCGAAAAAAACAATACATGATAAAAATGATGAACTGAAATGAACTGTTAAGACACATGACAGTTTAGAGGAATACAATATACTTAAATACAAAAAACAGATTTTCATGGAAAAAAGGTATATTAAAACACAATTTTGAACACTTATAAACATGGGTGTTTTCAAAATAAACTTATTACGACATCTACATAATTAACGACATCTACTTCCATATGCACAATATACCAAACAAAAATTGGTCAAATTCCGATTCCGTACGGCATCACCTTCATATGTTATATTGTATGACATAATAAATAATCATAAATCCTGTATAGTGTATATTGTGTATCGTGTTAAACAATGCCTTGTAATCGATATATGCATTGAAATGAAAGTTTCATATATCTTGGATACGACTTTATCAGACATAACAAGGGAAACCATAAAAATAGAGGTGGTGTTGTTCTGTATAAGATTCAGAGTTTCAAATACACAGAACGAAAGACACCATAACAATGAAAATCGATAACTATAGGTATCTTGGATTAAAATGTTTTGAAGAAATACCAAATCAGTTATTATTTTGCCTTTTATTTATACCAATGGATGTAAACTGTTGATTTTGTGAACTGGTGTCATTTTTTCTTGACGATATTTCAACTCAAAACATTACCATGGTCAAAATGAATGATTTGTACCATAACGCATCGAATGCATCACAATTTAACAAATGTCTGGACAACGACATGCATGATGGCAGTTACATCGACGTGCTCCAATTTAAACTACAGGAATTGTTACCGGTAACATTGCTTACTTTGACCATACATGGACCAAACTTTCAAAAGATTTATACCGTTTCAGTGGTAATACCCTGTGTATGCCATAAATAACTCTGAATACAAAAAAACACAAAATCAGCTTCATTATTCAGAGATATAGATGTACAAAAATATTTGACAAGATATTGTGCAGGGATGAATTCTGCTGTGGTAGGATCTTCCTGGTGTAAAAATATAAATGAAGCAATTCAGTAACGAAAGCACACACTCATTGACATCTTGAACAAAATGTACAAGAGGGGGGATGGCCTAAAACTATTCCAGAACGAAGATATATCCGGAACTGTTTTCCATAAAAAATAAACAACCTCTCTAAATGAGTACTAAACATCCTACAAATTGTGATGGCAAAAATATATATCTATATCAAAATACTCAAAATGTCTGTCGAACAACCCCTGCAAACACAGACAATAATATAAAAATACCGATTCCTTTTGTACAAAAAAATCATTGAAATAAAAAAGAAAATGTGGAAAACTACATCTGGATTTAATTTCTGCAAAATATATCAAACTGCCAGCAAAGGCTGCATCAGAATGACTTATTTTGATATTGAACATGTGTACAATGAATGTTTTCTACACTTCAAGAATGCTGAAGTAAAACCTATTTTTAACAATTCAAAATATATATATATATATATATATGTTCTTAAACAACCATGATTTACCTATTGATAATCGGAGGGATTGTTTTTTAAAACACACTTTTGTCAGACTACTCTTGCCGCACTAACTAACAGATGGGGTGAAAAACATGACAAAGGAACATTTATTAGTATAATATATATATATATTGATTTCAGTAAAGATTTGACCTCGTTGATAACAAAATTCTACTTTAAAAATTGAAAATATATTGATATTCAAAGTTAAGCTTTTATTGCCTCTATCCTTTCAGATATAACCCAGACTAGTTCAACGTAAAAACTCAACAAATTATTATTTTGGAATCACAACTGGTATCACCCACGTTCGTAAATCGAGTCTTTGCTATTTCAGTATATATTAATGATGTACAGCTATGCTTCACAAACTGTGATTAGTATAAGTAAGTGGATGATCTTTCTTAAAATAGGAATTAGTTATACCTGTTGAGTAAGTATATGTATATACAAAATATATGTTACTGTATAGCGGTGGTTTTTCGCAGTGGTTTTAATTTCGCTATATCCACGCTTTGGCTAGTATCCGTGAATTCTAAACACCGGCGAAATTATCGAAAATGATAACCATTCACAACATGTTGAAATACGTATAACCCAACGCTATTATGCAAGCTTAAACGAACTCAAATCAGATTATCACCGGACAACTGTGCAGTCCATGTAAAACAACACTTCCATATATATGTGGCCACAACCTATTTATGTGTACACACTAGGTGATTAATTGATTACAGTTTACTCCTACAAAGATACATTCACATTTGATTTTCTTTTAAGTGAAGTCACTGGCGGATGACGACGCTCGGGAGCAGTGTTTTCAAACTGTTTACCTCTATTTCGAGGTTTAACCCTTAATCGATGACAAACAAAATACTTTGCACGACACATGGGATTCGGGTGCTCAGCGAAATTTAACCCCCGCCAATATGTACTGAATACGAAACCGCTTCAGTATATGCTTAATATACATTTACAAGCGCTTTGTGTCGTACACGTGTTGTAAGTATTGTAAAGTTAATGACGAACATATTTGAGAACATTCCTTGCTTCAATGTGTTATTCCTTGTTTCAATGTGTTATTCCTTGCTTCAATTTGTTATTCCTTGTTTCAATGTGTTATTCCTTGTTTCAATGTGTTATTCCTTGCTTCAATGTGTTATTCCTTGCTTCAATGTGTTATTCCTTGCTTCAATATGTTATTCATTGTTTCAATGTGTTATTCCTTGTTTCAATGTGTTATTCCTTGCTTCAATGTGTTATTCCTTGTTTCAATGTGTTATTCCTTGTCTTAATGTGTTATTCCTTGTTTCAATGTGTTATTCCTTGCTTCAATGTGTTATTCCTTGTTTCAATGTGTTATTCCTTGCTTCAATGTGTTATTGCTTGTTTCAATGTGTTATACCTTGGTTCAATGTGTTATTCCTTGTTTCAATGTGTTATTCCTTGTTTCAATGTGTTATTCTTTGTTTCAATGTGTTATTCCTTGCTTCAATGTGTTATTCCTTGCTTCAATGTGTTATTCCTTGTTTCAATGTGTTATTCCTTGCTTCAATGTGTTATTCATTGTTTCAATGTGTTATTCCTTGTTTCAATGTGTTATTCCTTGTTTCAATGTGTTATTCCTTGCTTCAATGTGTATTCCTTGCTTCAATCTGTTATTCCTTGTTTCAATGTGTTATTCCTTGCTTCAATGTGTTATTGCTTGTTTCAATGTGTTATACCTTGGTTCAATGTGTTATTCCTTGTTTCAATGTGTTATTCCTTGTTTCAATATGTTATAGAATTAGAGGAAGCCTTTAGTTGCGTTTTTGTAGCGATTGCGTAGCGTTTACACAGCGTTTTGCCAAAGATAGAACAGTATTGGCCTAAATTATAAATACATGAATTAATACTAAAGCAAACTTTATTTATCTTCATATCTAGACTAACTCCTTTTGAGTTTTATTTAACTTTGTCATTGTTACTTGACAATAATATGTCATTTCTGTGATTCATCTTATAAACATTTTATCAGACTGAATACTTTGCGCAGATTTATTTTACGACAAAGCCATCAAATAAGGGTACATTTTGCATAACACATCGTTGAGAATAACATAATAACAGCACACTTACAGACTAAGAAGGTTTGGAAGACCACTTAGCGCTCCATCCTCAATGACTATGAGGCGGTTGCCGACTAAATTGCTGAAAAATATAATATATTGTGAAGTAACAACTTTGTATACTGTATGTCGACAGACACGGTGTCTAACTGCATGGCTTTTATTAACCATGCCAATTTAATATATAATTGGATCGGAATCAATTCAATAGATATAAGAAAGATCAAATACCAGATAAATCCATGCGGATTTCAAAGTGAATTGACATGATTATTTACGATTAATCTGACTCAGCGGGAAATAAATTGGGTTCATTTTAAGGGTAATGCACTGGTGTTAATATAAAATGGGGAATTTACAATTTGTGTAACCGCGCGACTGTTAACATTACATACAGAGTATACAGCTTGTGTTACCGTACGACTGTTAACAAATACAGCTTGTGTAACCGCGCGACTGTTAACATTACATACAGAGTATAAAGCTTGTGCAGTCCAACGAAAGCCCTCTGGTGAACCTTCTCAATCCGTTGGTAGCTCAGGTCCCTTAAACGACAGAATACATCCAGTAGTTATATTAAGGAAGGCATAACACTGCAATTCAAAATCGAAATGTGTATTTGATATTGGTGAAATAAAACTAGAAATTAGAAAAATCAATTCTCACCTTTCGACATTCGTTTAGTGATTGTTACAGAAATAATGAAGTTATTTTCGAATGTTGTTTTTAACAATCTGAATCAAACAGATTAAAGTGTTTCTGATCTAATTCAAAGCGTTGTCTCTCAGCAGCTAAGCGATGCAGTATGCTGCATGTGTATATGTATCTTTAAATAATCTGCATTCTAACATTAGCGTCTCAGTCAAACCTGACACATATATCATAGTAATGGACATGTTTACGTACAATGTTTGTAGATGTGAGAGTCCGGAGAAAGCGTACGGCTGCAGCTCGTCTATTAGATTGTCCTCTAGGTACCTATCCTCAACAGAGAGGATAAATCATTAAAACAGAAAACATTAGTTTTGTAACATGATAGCATATGTCAGGTTCTGAAGTATAACATTAAACTAGTAATGTGTTTGATACTGGTGTATATATGTTTCTTTGTCCAAATTGCTTCATGTAACATCGTTATCTCTATCACTAGTATATCATCTTAGCTTCCTCTGTAGTAACAGTAGATTATCCAACTTTTGATTTCGATCAGTGATGTCTTATACGAGCATTGAGAAATAAGACCCATAGCGCTTTATTCTTTTTGAGCGATAATTCGAAAAATGTGCTCCGAAGAGCATTATGATGGAAAGGTTAAAGATATTTGACAAGTTGCACATTGCCACTCGGAAGCAATCCCTTGTCATCTGCATGGAAGGCCAGTAAGTTCGAAGTGACCTTGGCTGCAGTTTACTGTTAGACGTTCGTAGCCTAGTCTTAGTTTTATCGCTGTTTCAGTGCTATTTTTAATTGAAATTGAAAAACTTCTAAGCGGTCAGGAAATCAACACATGTAAAATTATAACACTTATTGGAGCTATAGACCAAAATGGAAACAAATAACACATACTTAACGTCCAGTTGTGTTTTTATAAGCGTAATACTGTAGCATACATCGGCTCTCTATGTAAGGCACAGGGCGCCAGGTAAAACTCCTGTCAGTCATCAAAATGTTATTTACCTGTTCTGTTACCTAGGAGCCAGACCTATTTTTGACAGTCTAACAGTCAATGTATTATTGTGTAACACGCAATTTAAAATTTAACATAATATCAAATAATATAACGAGAAATATATGTATACAGTATTCCTTATTCCATACGAGCATTCCGGATTTTTTTTCATTCCGTAATATCGATTGTCCAATTGTACTCAATCGCACATTTGTGCGGAGAGAAGCGCACAACGGGGCGAACGATTGTTAAATCGCACATTTGTGCGCACCATATGTGTGCGATATGCGGACGGTGAGTGCAGGATGTATGCACGATGTGCACACGCTGTGTTTGGTGCGTTGTGCGGTCACACAACTTTATGAATATTTGATCGATAACTATTGCTTACAAACTGGTTAAACTTGTCAATCCAAGGAAGGTACCATTCCGTATCAGCCGAATTTTGTTCTTAGCTAAATTCCTGAAGCAAAAGTGAAAAAGACAGACAGTATTAATGATATAGGACTGTATTGATTCAGTAAGCTACATGGACAGTCATGTAGTGCGATATTGACACTTACTAGAAAGGCGGACAGCTTATTTGGTAGAAACAGCAATCATACATGCACAGTCATGAACAACACATTTTGCGTGAAACAAAAATGTATCATTTATTTATTTTTGGAGCATCAACCACAAATATAATGAAAATATTTATAACCAACGACATTCAGTATTCACAGTTCATAACAATTCATTCAATTTGGTTTGTGACGGGAATCGCAAGACACAATAAGCATAACATTTTAACATAATGTGTTTACATTGCTGAGGGTTATTTACAGGAATGTCACTTACAATATACTGAGCCTGAACAAATGGAGGAAACAGCCGGTGGGTAGATTACTGATAGAGTTGTTACTCAGGTCTCTGAAACAACACAAACACTTATCAGCGTGTGACATCGAATAGTATAGAAATGTTAATTTGATAAAAAAAAAAAAAAACTTCCATCGATATGTGGAGAGAGAGAGAGATACATTTGCATCATTACAGTCAAAACCGTCAATTATGTGCGAACATCGATATAGACCCGCTTTTGAGAAATGATGACCGTATTGTGATACGCTCTTCCGTAAAATATCACCACGACATAAGCATACTTCTTTCATGATTCGCCAACCAACACAATAATAATCACGATTTTATTTTGTCGTGGTTGTTGGCTTGATGGCTACATAGAGACGTGAAGTCAATATTCACAACATCTGTAATGATATTAACGGAAAAACAAATAACGATTAAAGATAAAAGCATGTGAATTTTGATGGTATGTGATTGAGGACATTAAGGGCTACGTCATGAATATGGTATTGAAGACCTGCTTCCATCCGGAGAGGTTTCATTGTGTAAATGTTTGTGAGAAAATCGTATATATTTATTTCATAAAGGTAGATAGATGTCGCTATATGTAGAAAATATGTTGGTTTGTTTTTTTATCAAAACCTATCAACATATTGTTATGACAAGTTATTCCGTTAAGGTTCTGAATTACTGAATAGATATTCAACAGCTTTGTATTTATCCGTTCCCGCCATTGCGTCTTTGTATAGCTGTAGGCGTTATCGACGTATATATAATACAGGCTATCCAAACTGACAGCTACATATGACAAAAACAAATCTTCAGGCATTTGATACAGGTTGTTTAGTACAAAACGATGACAGCGTCATTTATTTCTTATTAGAAGCATACATGTTTATACTTAAAACAGCAGTAAAATCCAGAATACGAGAAATACAAATTAACCTTTGAAGTACATTGTAATGTTGCAGATCTCTCCTCAGCTTTGTATGGTTCACACTTATTGGGTTTTGTAGTCTCCTTTACAAGTCATACATCGGTAAATATTATAGCTTTTCTCTGTCTGTACAATACACACTACCCATGCTGAGCTAGACGCTCTTGCAGCTTATATTGTTCTATATTGTCCTTGACACCAATTACAGATGTTCTGTTTTCCTGTCGGCAACTCTACGTGACCTAAATTGGTCTTTTTGTGTCATGGTAAATAATTTATTTCAGATTTCACATTAATGAATTTTATAACATGTTAGTCTGTTTGATATCCTATAAATCATTCAGTTTATATTGTTTTATATTATATATCTACTCATCTAATTCTTCAAAATGTAAAGTTTATAGTGCAATGTCAATACTCGTAGGACTTAATTGTTTGTATATTGATTGTTTTTTTCTGTCATATGAATAAATATATTTAAATCTATATCACATGTAGCATGTAAAGATAATAAGGTAAAACCAATAAAGCTACATAATACTCACATATGAATCAGACTACTGTACGCCTTAAACGTATTGTTGTTCAGCGTCTGGTTGAAGAAGTTGCCCCTGAGGTTGCTACAAAACAAAAACCTCGAGAATTGTATTTTGTTTTTGACGTGTAAAAATATAGAAGTGTCACCAACACCAGTAATTAGAATTCAAAATTAATAAACCTAGTGCAAACTAGAAACAAAGTAAACAACAGGACCAGGTGTTGTTAGAGGGTTGGGTACTGTCTTGGTTTAGTATAAAGACAGCATATCTATATTTTAAAAATCACTATTGCATATCGTTCATCATATGTTTTTGATTTATTTGCCTTGTGAAGAATACGTTAAAAATGGGTATCGGAATCAATCAGATGGATAGGTTTATATGTCAATCTTGCTACGGATATAAACAAAGATGAATACGCTACATGTTTAAAAACAAATTGCATTGTACAATTCAGCACTATAGCTTAAAAAACTATATATTATTACAAACTATATTGGTATAGTCGAGTATAAATTAACATCCCTTGCTTATTAAATTAAATTGGCTGTCTAGAAAAACTTGTTTATTCTTCAAAGAGAAAGAAACCACATTGCTGAATCCTTGGTTTGTACCCACAGACTGCTTCAGAGGATACATTTCCGTGACATGTATAGAATATACATCACAGATGTTGACAT
The DNA here is from genome assembly GCF_002113885.1 of Mizuhopecten yessoensis. Taxonomy (NCBI): domain Eukaryota; kingdom Metazoa; phylum Mollusca; class Bivalvia; order Pectinida; family Pectinidae; genus Mizuhopecten; species Mizuhopecten yessoensis. The sequence continues at coordinate 1,475,436 of NW_018404492.1, forward strand.
ATGGCATTTGTTTTCAATTTGTTTTCCAAATCGAATTTAAAAATCAGATTGTGTTTCCTATGGAGTCTCGACTACCCATTTCCTATGTCAGATCGTGGCTATTCATATAACGAACTACGAATCGTATTATGTTAGGGAGTTACATGAGATATACATACAACTGGCGAAGGGCCTTCTCGTAAACCAGACCCACTGGGAGCACCTGCAGCCCCATGTTACTGCAGTCTATCTCATCGCCTTCACACATGCATTCTTCCGTCTTGTACGGGCACCGGTAAGCTGAAATAAATATGCAGGTACATTTTACAAAAAAATTCAAAGACATAAGTTTTCAAATTGCTACGTTATCTGGACAGTACTTAAACTTAAGGAAAGTTTCAAATTTCGTTACACAAAACTCGATAAACATTTTTTTTCCCGTTTTAAAGATTTTGGTGATAATTCGTTATTTTACTTGTTCGGATGAGTTTCAGAATAGTCCAACAAGTAGTCGTTTTCTTTTTTAACATTTATACTTAACAAATGTTTATAGTTATGAATATCATTTTTAAAAATGATGAAATATGTCTAAAAAGTCAAAAAAAATATCAAAGAGTCATTAACTAACATTATAAAATATGTCGACTCGCCTATCATATTGATGAACAAAATTTTGAAATATTTTATTAGAACAATATTTGTATTTTAAAGAGAGAAAAAAAAATGTCTTTCTTTACACAAAAATAATTCATGTTTAGTACAGTTAAAAGATCTTATGTTCACTCGCAAACGAACAAAATATAATATGATTATTACTTACGACAGCCCTCTTCGTCCACGAAGGAATCCTTACATTCGATTTGTTCGTTACACCGCTGGTCTCTGTCTATGCAGTAAGACCGGTAACACTTGAATTGGTTGATCCCACATGTGTGATTACCTGTTAAATAGTTAAAAGGGTGATTGCAACAGAACTTGATTGTATAACACATATCTGCTGACAATAACAATGCCGATACAGCCAGTTTTTCAGGGTATGCAGTACAAGTTCCTGTAATTTACACTGTGAACATTTAAAATATGGTATTGAACCAATGCTCCTGTCTGTTTGGAATGTTTTGGTTACTGATCAAATGGAAGATTTAATTGGCTCCAAACATGTTAGCACCATTTTTCTCTATGACAACGTGACGTAATCATTCCGTCCTTGACGTCATTTCTTCCGCCGTTGTTGTTTGATTCAAGTTTTCGGGAGACAAACTGAACATTCGATACAGAATCAAATGAGATATACTTTCTCAGAAAATAAGATATGCATTTAAAGAACGTGTGTCGATCTGACGTCTCCGATTGATTTGATGCGCTGCTGGTTTGGATATATTGCACAAAAGCCTTCGTGAAATGTATCTATATTTACGCGCAATGCACACGTGCAATTTGTGACGTCAGATATACATTGTATACACATATATATTGTGTTGCGTATGTATTGATAGATTTATTCAATTCTTCCGTCAGCTCGTCATCATTTAACAGTACCCATTAACTCTCGTGTTTACCTTTTGGTTCACTGTTTGAGAGAAGCTAATGATAGAAATGGAGGAGATGATCGGGAAAATACTTTACTTTTTATAAATATTTCTGCGCGAATATTAACACTAGACGCAATACAAATTGAGTGCTTTGAGCGGTCGTTTCAGGGTGTTATTATTCCCATTTTGGTATCTCTCGAAAGAAATGTATTTACGTTAGATTTACATGGATGATACAGTGCCAGGGGGCCGACAGGGGTCGATCACATGTATCTCAGAGTACCAGGAGGCCGATGGGGCCGATTGCATAGGTCTCAGAGTGCCAGGGGTCCGATGGGCCGATTCTATATAAATAGAGTTTGTTGTTTATTTTGTTGAATGTTTCTATATCATATGTCACCTCATCTTGATTGCTATCAAAAGTATGACGTTGTGTTACATGACGTCTTTAATCGCGAAAAATGACGAAGTAAAAGGTACGTAATTTTGACGTCATCTTTAGTCAAAGTGACGTCATTATTGTTTCGAAAGCACCTGTAGTAATTGCCGTTCCATGGATGCGGATGTTTCCACCTGAACCCGACAGGGGTCTTGACTTTTACGAAGCTCCTAGGCTTCTTCATGTGCCACCTAGGGATACTCGGCCATTTTCATATTTCATGATTCTTTTTCCCCCGAGACACTGATGAAGGAAATAATTCGGCACACCAACAAGTAATAGTTTACATAAACTATTCATTCTTCATAAATAAATTATGAAATAGTTTGAGTTCAGGTACCCAATTCTGTTTTAAAAACAGTGGTCGCACAGGTCTTGAAAAACCCTTAAATTAGATATATGTCTTTAAAAAGTCCTTGAAAATGACCGAAAGCGTGAATAAGCATTAAAATGAATACAGGTCATTGAAAACCCTAAAATTTCAATGTTTTTATACTGTTTTCTGACGCTTTGTAGTATAAAGTTATTTCTTGTTCAAAATATTCTTTTATTTTTATATTTTACATTTTTGAATAGTTGGAAGAGAGTACAGTGTCGTCTAAGTAAATTATAGACTATGCACTGGTACACATTGTGATCTGTTTTATACAAAGAATCTTTACTCAATATGAATAGGTCCGCGTGCGTATGTGTTCGCTTTCAGTGCAGCACAGTACTTATAACACATGTATACCCTACTCTCTTAAATGAAGAAGAAGTCATATGCTTACTGTACATGTATAACTCGAATAAAATGCCCTTCATGCGCACCTCTTTTAACAAAATAGTCACACTATCATACCATCTGGGCATACAAGATTGATTGATATATCTTGATAAAAACTTGTTTCTTCATTTCTAGAACGCACATCAGATTTATATTATTTTTATATTATTTAATATCATCACATTCTATACTCTAAAATAAAATGCAATGAACAGCGTAACAAAAACAGATGGATACGCAGTGTGAACACTACTAGTTTGTTTCACCCACTATCTAATGATAGTCCTGAAAAGTATTGGGCGGGAAGTTGAACGGATATGGCGCATGTCGGGTTGGTAAGATGCGTGCCGGGTAAATATAGCGCATGTCGGGTCGATAAGGCGCGTAGTGGATACATATGGCGCATACCGGGCGGATATGGCGCATACCCGTCGGACATGGTCAGTCCGCGATATCGACTATTCACAGTCAATACGCAGTATCGCGCATGCAAAAACATCCCATATCACGGACAAATTTATGATAATTAAATTGGTTATACTATTATCCGTGTAACTGTCATTGAGATATCACTTTTCATCAAACAAGTTAGCATACATTTTTTTCACATAGACACAATTTTAAATTTTGACGAAAAAAATGTATTTGGTCACTCATCGCGGTAAGAATTCTAAGAAACAGATAAATATACAAATATTACCGAAAGAAGTGCTAGATAAAATGACGTAACGTCACGTCGCTGTAGAAATACATCCTGCTGTTGTGAATATTAACGAAATCAACGTCTCTCGAGTAAAATATGTTCAGAAAGATGATGATGATGCCGCCAGATTCCGTCCTTTACTTAAATTCGTCAACAGACAGTTCCAGCGCTTCATCATACCGAGGAGGGAATTGTGTGTTGATGAATCCTCGGTGAGCACAAAAGGCCATAGTGTGATGCGCGAGTACATTCCCTCCAAGGCCGCGAAGTACGGAGTTAAGTTTTGGATACTCTGTGAGTCAGCTTCAGGGTACGTTCTGCAAAAGTCCATATACAGAGGCAGAGAATTCGACCGAACTCCGCGGGGGGAGCTACAGGACAGTAACGTTGTATACAACCTTCTGAGCGAGGCGTCCTTGCTTGGCCGTGGTTACCACGTGTTCGCTGACAGTTTCTCCATCTTGGAAGTATACTGCTGCAGCACCATACCTATGTGACGGGTAGGGGTCAATATGTATATCCAGTTATAGTGCTCTATATAACTCACTTAATTTTGACTTTTGAAAATTAGGTAAAAAGACTAAGGTTTTATAAACTTTGAACCCACGCACTACATGTAACACGAGGAGCGGGTTTTTTTGTGGGTTTTTTTTCGGAGCTTCTTTGCAATTTACAATTATAAAAAAGATTGGTAGTGTTACGTTATCGGCATGCAGACAACAAATGAGAGCTTCATCTCTGAGTTGACACTCACTTTTTAGTATTTCCTTTACAAGTAAGGTTTGACAAAATCAACTTAATGTTTTTCGTTTATGATACTGCCATATTTAGAATATTTATATTTCATTTATTGAAGGTACGCTTCGGAAAATTTATTGAAGGTAAGCTACGGAAAAAACAGACCGATGTCCCTGACTATACGGAATGCGGATCCGCATCCAGGGACCTACATGACAAGGCAACTTCCTGTGTCTGGCAGCTCGTGATGTAGAGGGCAAAAAGCCGGTGAGGCTCTTATCTACTCTCCTGCCAGCGCAGGACCTTGCATGTGGGCGTCCTAGAATGGTCACTGCGTATAACCGTAATATGGATGCCATTGCCATGAATGATGGGTTATTGAGTCCGGATTGTTGCGTGTGTTCTTCTAATGTGCGCCACAGGAGCAGAACAATTTGCTCCATATGTAAAAAAAAAAGGTCTCCATAGGCACTGCCTCGAAAGGCACAACGCATGCGTAGAACTTTAGAAAGACAATCTGGAAATAAATGTATGCTGATACAATACTTTGACGATATAATTGGCTGGACGTCACAGTTGGCAAAACAGTTGTGGTAACTTTAAATTGACTTAGTCAAATATTTGGCAGTCTAAAGGTTAAACTACTGTACATTTGTAAAATATGTCAATCTGAAAGCTTTAGGGCAATTCCTGTAAACTGTATGCTGACTCAGGAGAATGAAACATCCATTAAATGGCGTTAATGCTGCGATACATGTAATACTCTGAAGAGGTAAAATTAAATATAGTTCCTTACATTCTGGACCAAAATGGTATAAACTGTTATTTAGGTAAGGCTGAATGACTTGAAATGTAAATCCTCAAGGACTATCAGGAATATTTTATTGCTATGGAATTCATAAACAACTGTTTCCTGAATTCACGCGAGCATAAAGCCCTATACTTCTATAATGTATTAGTCTTTTACATGAATTGTAATGTCAGTTGTGTATATGTCTCAATAGTGATAACAACAGCATTGTCCATTTATGAACATTCGATCCGAAGTAAAAGATATAATTGTAAGCAAAACATGTATTAGAACTACATATATTTCTCATTTAAAATAATCATATATTATCCACAATTTCTATTTACGTTTTTATTTATAAACTATGCTATATAGTTTGTTGGAACATGTACATAATGTAAAGATGGCCTTTTCACTAAAAGTGGTACTTGGCTCCCCGCCAACCGAAGAAGTATTCATAAAAATTCACTATTTAACTGTTTGTATCCATTTAATATTTTGTTTTATGCTAACTGTCTTTAATTGTGATGTATTTTGTTTTATGTAATTAAGTGTTTAAAGATGCGAATGGCCTCGAATTTTTTGACAGATTTGATTATTAAATCTCTCGCTGTTTATGATATACCGTGCTGTTCTATAAACACCATCTTTACCAATGTTTTACAGAGTAAATTGCTTGCAACATGAAAGTATAATGAACATATAAAATAATCAATATTGGTATTGCCAATAGCAGAAACTGTAAAGATTTCGGATCATCATTATATTTCTTGGAATTTTCTTTGATAGTAATTGGCGTGTCAAAATCGATAGAAATCATCCAAAAAAGTGCACAATTAAGTCAAAATGTGTACATAATCTATATCATTAAAACAAAAGACATCACTTCCATGCTGATAAGCTTGGTCACTTAGTTTAGATAATTTCCCAAAGCCAATAATTGATCTACTATTGGGGCGTTATCACATACTCCTGCACATCACTTTTATTACATGTCTTTTTCTTCTCTTAATTTCCGTTTTTTTTCTTTATTTTCGTTCCTTTGAAAGAACGTAATAGTTTCTGCCTGAGTTCCGATCGCCGGAAATTGTGACGGCCATACGAGCGTTCCGCAACCAATGTGGTCGGCCTTATGTGTCTTTGAATACGGTTTATACAATACATTGTAGATGTCATTTGGTCTGATACACTCTGTTTTCCTTGCCTGGCAGAAGCACGTTTGTGTCCTCGATCATTTTATGAATACAGATCGTATCGGCTGATGGTTACACAATATTACCATAATCCCACAGGCCACCTTACCTTAATTCCACAGTCCACATTACCTTAATCCCACTGTCCATCTTAAATGTCACGCAGACAACTGATAATTTGTAAGAGATCCCTCCGACAAATCGCTCAGCATCTTTGCTAGTGTTAAGGAATGTGAATCTTTCTCTAACCTATCTCTAGGTATTAAAAAATGTTATAGTCGAAAATGTCCCCCTGTTTCATGTCTGTATTTCTCATTCTTATTTCCTTTCAGCAAATCTTGTGCAACTTGATCGGGACAATGATAAGGGGTCACCAGAACCTGAGCTATTATCCTTACAATGTAAATATGCTTATTAATGGGTAATTTTTCATTGACATATTCCCACCGGCTGAAAAGAAATGATAGCCTTGCAAAAAATTAATGTAATTACGGGCGTACATAACGTGAGCCTTGAGGCAGCGATCTTAGCAACGACACACGCAGTTGGCTGTCAAAGCACTCTTCAATCTCAAATAATTAGGCGGATAACGAAAGTTTCTTATTCAGCTACAAGCGATACGAGTGACCTAAACATGGAACGTGAAGTTGAAGCGCATGTCCAAGGACTTGGGGAGTTATGGGTCATGTTTGGCCTCATAAAAAGTTAAAAAAATAACTTGATTTATGTACCAATTTCTTTTATAAACATCATATTGATTAATTGGGGCTATCTTCCTTGGTGCAAACTTTGTTCAATGCACATGCGTAAATGCCCTATCAAAACATCGAAATTGCGTTGTTATGCAGATATAGCTAAAATAAAGTGTTTCATGCAGTTAGCATGCAGAAATGAAAGCCTCCGCATGTGACAAACAAAACAGTCTTTCTATAGAGTTCATTGGTATGACAATGCTTAAGCATGTTGCATATTTTGTTTCTTGCGGAGGCTTACAAATAAAAAATGAAAGCGTGTTTAGCTCATTTCCTTCGAAATGGCCAATTTTCAAACAAATAGCAAACAGCAGACAATATACACGGCTTTTCTTATGAAAATGTGGGTTTATGTCTCTCTTTGTAATGTCATGTCTCCTTAACCAGTTGTCGAATGAATTTAAATTGTCATATTTGCATACTTCATTTATTCCAGTTAACTAATATTACAGCTAATTCTAAATCCCTGATGAGATCGGAAACGACCCTAAAAGCTCCTTGTCCAATTTTTTTACATAACTGATCAATTTTACCATGTCACAAATATTTTTGTTTCGCCATTTTTTAACACTTTGAACTTTGACAATGGCAGTGTACATGTATAATACAAATCGTGCTGAAAGCACTTAATTACATTAGACGCTGCTTGTGGTTTAGCTATTATCATCAAAGAAGAAGAAGGGAGTCATACATACATATAGCTACTTATGAAATCATAGGTAAGTCGAGGTAAAACACATTGGATTTAATACGTCCTTATGTTGTATTGTCACATATCTTTAGAACTATTGTGTGTCATGTCAGGGTTCAGTGATAGCCCTTACTCAATAGGTAGTAAGTGAGGTCGACAACGATTTGTAATATACCACAAAGTTATGTTGCTACTAAAGTACCGAACGGTTACATAATAAAACTGTCTCCAACAGGGCTTCGTTGTCACTGTTACCTATTCCGTCTTTGCGTATTGCAGAGTTATCTTCTCTTGTGAGCAGGTATATATCAAGAGAAGATAACTCTGCAATACGCAAAGACGGAATATTCTTGCAGCAGACCACTGACAGGTCAATGATGTTTTCAGTTAACAATATACATCAACTTGTCAAAGCGATATCAACCAAACCCTCAGAAAATATCTTCACATGCCGAAACACTGACCAGAACCTTACCACAAACATCTCGGTGCAGATTTGAACCGTCCATGCAGCCACGCCTCTCCGTGCCTATACCCCTGTAACAGACCATGTCTCGGTCTATACATTGTCCGTTCTTACACCGGAACTCATCCTGCCGACACTTGTTTGGTCTGTCTGTTACAAAGTAAATATAAAAATTAGTAATAATTCACACGAGGTCACAAATCAATCATTTCTGCATCATTAGATATTTCATAAATAGCGAAAACATGTATTCTGTGCCAAGTTAAATAATGATGGGTGCAAGGGGACGAAACAATATTCACCCTTTGTATTAACTTTAGTATCCTCTTTTGTGATATGGAATAAAACAGGATAAGTTGTTAAAAGCAATAATGCGTTTTGTAATTGTCTATTTCTAATTTGTTAAGGTGCAATATCGCCCCTTTGTATCTAACGTTCATCTTTCAACAGTGAAAGATTCGCTATTGGCGGTATTTTATGTTCATCTTGTCATAGTGAAATATATGCTGTTGTTTCGTTTAATTGTTTAAGCTTACCCGTACAAAGTGTACAAACCTGGAATTTCATTGAGCGATAAAACAAATGAAAGGACACCGACGTAAAGAAAGTTATCACAAATAAAACATAAAATCGGTAGCGGAAAAAGACACGTAGAGCATTATTTGGAATGAAATAATAATTAAACACCCTGATCCCTATGGCAATATAGAGCTTATCTCGGATGATACAGGGCTAAGTACAACATTAACAACGGTACATAGACGAAGCGCAGATACAATCACTCTTACAGGACAAATCACATACAGAAAGCATATAGACAACAAGGTCGAAACACAGCCATGATCAAACAAACAAGAAGGGCGAAAGGCAGCCACAATTAGACACACATGGTGAAATACAGCTACCATCAGACTAGTAGGACGAAATACAGATTTAATAGGAGAGACAGGACACATATAGCTTTCTCATACAAGGCGAACCACAACCACAATCAGATAAAACAGCGAAACAACGCTACATGTACAGTGTATAATCAGACGCAAAGGTAGAAACACATTTTCAATAAGATAACGACATACAGATGGTGACACAAAGCTTCAGTTACGATATATGTCCTTAAATATGCAGGCGAAACTATATTGTAAAATGGTCGAAAACACATTTAACAAGGAAGAACAATGAATATTTACCACAGTTGTCCTCATCCGACCCATCCGGACAGTCCCGAAAGTAGTCACACCAATTCGCTTTTGAAATACACTGTCCACTCCGACAGTGGCGATGATTTGACGGACAGGGGAAAGTTTCTGTAGCGATAACACAGCAAATAGGGTTATCGATAAGGTAACATTTGTGACAAAATATTCATAAGAATCGATCGAAGTAAAGATCGTACTTGAGCAATAATTACAGCAGTATAGATTAATTGATTATTAAAGAATAACAAAGATTTTGAGGGTTATGCGTTAGGTACCGAAAAAAATTTATGTGCGCTTTGCATAAATCCCTTAAGCGGTTTGTGCTAAATAAAGCACAAAAATGTTCGGTAGATATTCTTTAATGCTCAAAATAATCGTAGCTATTCCTTATATTTTAATTGAAAACGACAAACAGCACATTTTAGTGAAAACATGATAAACAATGAGTCTTCATTTCAATGCCGAGCAACCTCAGCCGATGTACAAATACCGCGCCAAACATAGCGGTATACACCTTGTCATTTTTGTATTCCTATATTTTAGGTTATACGATATAATCTGGAGAAAAGGTTACATGTATAACGTTACAGTGATGTAAACGTGACTGTCTTACCGCAGCCGAGCTCGTCTGATCTGTCGTAACAATCGAAAGTCGCATCACACTGTAGATTTGTTGGGATACACTGTCCACTTTTACATCGGAACTGGTCAGGAGTGCAGGCCGGGTGATCTATAATGATATCCAAGTCTTTGTTAGAAAGGTATCATATAAACGGAAGTACTGCTTTTTAGGGGGGAAAACTATCGTTGATCTGGTCATATTCATCTTTAAGAAAGTTCTGGCATGACGTCGAGAAAGGTTCACTTTTCATTCTTGTTCTAGACGTAGAAATTACCTATTGTTTCGTGTAATTTTGTCTATTTATTTTACCGCTATTATTTTAGCAGTCTCACATGTTTGGCAAGTGCTGCAAAAAGACACAAATTTTAAAAGTTTACATCGAGTTCAACCCATTTGCATCGAAAATCTTTCATTTTTAATGTCTATTACAACCAAGCATAGTTGAACACACATACGAAATAATAAGCCAAAGAGACTGAACCTGTTCGGGAAAGAATGTCGTAAACTAAATATAAAAAAAAGTGGTACAATGAATAAGAAAAACTGAACATCACAATGGCGCGTGTTGTTTGCGTGATGAAACCACACTTTTGCGTTTCTATACATTATTAGAGGGAGACGCATTATTTGTTTTTACAACGATACGAACCATATTTGTACTCCCACCATAAATATGGAATTTGCTACGAGAAAATTAGCATAGGTCGGCATTTCTTCGTCTAGAGCTTTCAATTCTTCAAGTAGAGTTGTACAGGTATACCATCAGAGGGTGGAATTAAATAAACGTGTTCTTATCGTATAGCTAGATAAAGCAGTCTACATGTGATAGACAATACACCGCAAAATCCACATGTCTGTAGATATCGTATGTTTCGGGACTGATTATGTTTATTAGTGATTTATTCTGAACTGCTCGATTTATAATAAAAATCGGTGTAATATAAAAGCGTTGTACCTGGAATTACACTACCTTTAACGAAATAGGTATATAACATGTAAGTGTTGTATCTTGAGTACTAAACAAAATAGGTAAACTATACAAGAGGCCCAGAGAGTCTGTTTCGCTCACCTGTTTCTTTTGTTACATGAAACTGACATATAGGTAACTTCAGACCAAATTTGGTAACTAGAACACAAGAAATTTTGACATCTCTTAAACGCTTCTTAAGATATTGTTGCTTGAAATTTCAAATTTTAACTTAAAGCTTTTAACCCACGTTGACCTTTGACTCCGGCTAGCACTTAATGTTGACATTTGACTTCATTACTGTAATAAAGAAAACGATTCACAGCTGTTACCCAGGTATCATGACTCTAGACCAAATGCTTCTTAGGATATCGTTGTTTGAAGTTTTTAACATATTTGACCCCTTATACCCTGAAAGTAGGTCAAGGTCATTCTAATGAGGAAATTTTATAGAACTTCACCCAAGGTACCTCCTGGCCAACTGCCATGACACTGGACCTTATGGAACTTGAGATGAAGATTGTTAAAGCTTTCAACCCATGTTGATGTTTGACCCCTGACTAGCACTTAAAGTTGATCTTTGACCTCATTACTGTAATTACAAAAAAGATTTGCACTGCTGGTCAACATAATATACTTCAGTATCATGACTCTAGTCCACATGGTTCTTAGGATATTTTTGTTTGAAGTTTTTAACATATTTGACCCCTGTGACCTTGAAAGTAGGTCAAGGTTATTTCATTCCTGGTACCTACTGGGTAAATACCATGCCCATGGGCGTTATGGAACTTGAGGAGAAGATTGTTAAGGCTTATAACCTATGTTGTGGTCTGACCCCCATCTAGCACTTAAAGTTGATCTTTGACCTCGTTACTGTTATTAAAGAAAGGACCCGCACTGCTGATCTTCGTAACATACCCAGGTATCATGACTCTTGTCCAAATGGTTCATAGGATATTGTTGTTTGCAGTTTTTAACATATTTGAGCACTTAGACCTTGAAAGTAGGTCAAGGTCATTTTAATGAGGAAATCTTTTAGCATTCCATCCCAGGTACCTACTGGCCAAATATTATGAACCTAGATCCTACAGTTCTTCAGAAGAAGTCTTTCAAAAGAAAAAGTTGACGGACGAATGGACGACGGACGACGGACAACGGACGCCGCAGTACGGCATAAGCTCACATGGCCCTTCGAGCAAGGTGAGCTAATAAACGGTTAGGCGGAACTATTTATTCAGGTAATAAAAATAGGTATGATATCAAAGTGGTTTAGCTTGATCTACTTTACCTAAAATAAAGACAATCAGATTATAAAAGTTGTTAAGCTAACGTAGCTTCTATTCTACTAAAAATGCCAATAGAAGAATTATCTTGAATAATTCAAACTAAAATACAAATAAGTCTATTGTAAGAGTGATATTGCTGAACTTCTTCGCTTATTTGAGAATAATAGGTAAACAATAGGTGAAATATCTTGATCTTGTAACTACATGTACATGTACGAATCTATTCATAAATATAAAGATTATATATACAAAATGGAACTACTAATATTACAAAAAGGGACTCACCGACTTACCAACTATGACACAGAAAGGAAAGGAGGGGGGGGGGCGATACGATATGATACTCCATAATGGTATATATACACTCACACTATCATTTTGTATGCTTAATATTCTCAGGAGATTGATGTATCTTAAGTGTATGAAAGATATGCCAAAATCGTTAGGGAGATAGAGTGATGCTAGTTCTGTTTATATTATAACACGAGTTGTATGTATGTACCGCATGGGATCCAGAGGTGAGGAACCGTAACTGTCAGAGATACGAATGATGTATTGTATCATTACATATCATAATGTATTCAAGCGATGCGAGATTGTTCTGCTTTATGTAAACGAAAGTTAATCTTATCGTTACTTTTTCCTTTTTGCTGCAAAAACAGTTTTACACGCTATTTGTGAATGAATTAGAAAATGCTATTGAATTTTGTATAGCAACTTATTAGTACTATCTGAATCCTTACCTTCTGAATATAAAAATGATATTGTAAGATAATTTAGAACAGCTCTCATCACTTCAAATACAACTAAATATGTAAATAACTGTCTTACCTAAATGAATAAAACAATAATTTGTAAATATGGGAACTGGTCATTGTTACTTTCATTCAGAAACCAGTTTAACAAGGAACAAAAGAAAAGAACTAATATTAATAAATTAGGAATCAATGCCAACAGGTGGCCAAATGTTTAGCAATACAGTGGACAGACAACTCCTTATTAATAGAGAACCACAAAGTGACCAAAGCGTTAACATTTGTTTGTAGTGTTGATGTATTAAATTATGTTACTAGCACGTGAAATATAATATAAAACTATCTTCAACAACGAAGTAAAAAATCTGAACTCAAATTTGATAAAAAGAAACAACAATACAAACCCAGCACACACCATAACAAAGGTAAAGCCATCAGCGACTCCCTCAGAAAACTTATTTAAATACATATGTGAGAACTGCCATCGAATTATATTATCATTGATTTGCATGACATTTTCCCTAATAAATTTGTTATCAAGTTAAACACATATTTCTAAACATTTGTTTTTTAAATACATTTACGTTTAATACCTATGTTGATCACTCAAATAGCAATCGAACATCTAAATTGGAAAAGTGCTTGTTAGTTAGATATATTTCCTATTGGTTTAAACGCTAGCATGTTAATGTACAAAGCACCTGTATATCGATATAGCTTGTCGGATAGCTCCTCTCTAGTAGCAATATCTTCATTGTGTGTGGCATGCATAATCGAGTGGTGTACAGGCGTTAACAGACTTAGTGTCAAACAAACACTGCAGGATTCCCAACAGATATCGAAAGCAGGCAAATAAAAGTGTCGCGTTCAGTTTCCTTTCTATAACAGCGAAATTAAATGTGTTTGTGCAAACCTTCTTCTCGATAAGTCTGTAATACCTTGTCACCTTACAGCAAATATCTGTCAGTATGAATGGGAAATTTGCATTCAAATGACAGCTGTTTTGCGAAATTTCATTTGTTTTCCAAAATCAGAATTTTAGATTACGGAACGCAATCGGGACTGGTTGCATTGCATCATGGTTCCGTTAGCGCTACTTGTCGCGTAGGCAGAACAAGGATTATCCTAGCGCTGCTCAGACAGTACGTTATGGTTAACCTGCATTAGGACGTATTCCACAGTAGAGATAAGTGATCCTCCATCAGATGTCTCACAGTAATACTACCGGCACACTACCGGCATAGGTATATGTGTGTTCTTACTTCACCATAAAAAAAATCAGGTGCAAACGTCGTTTTAAAATTGAGGTTATCCTTCATCGTTATCAAATAGTATGAAATAAAGGATTACTTCTTCTGGCAGTTGTATTTTGCCATTCAATTAATCCGTACATGGAAAATACATTTTCACTTAAATAGCGATGTTCAATCAAAACTAAACCGCTATGGAATGTTTATATTATATCATTTTCTCGTTCTGAGATTTACTGTAAGATACAACTATTGCACAAACGAACCGAAATATGCTTCAAATGGAAGACGTTGATGATTATGAGCTCAGACAGAAGGTTGTGTAATGTCATTAAAACGAAGTAAAGGGATGATGGAGAAATCATGTTTACTCCACTGTTATACAAAAGAACCTATTGAACGGCAGTATTACAGAGGATCAGACTGACATTGTTTTACTAAGATAATCAGCTTAAAGGATAGTCGTGTATTCCCTTTACTGCTTATGTGCTCAGACTTTACTGGGTTGTTCAGACTTGTTTTACATAATTCAGTAAGAATCGACCTGCGATCAAGTTAAATGACGGATGATAACAATATGAATATATACATTTGGTAATGACAGGTTTCGTACAGGAACATGATCTATCATAATACAATTTAAAAGTAACTAAATTGAAATGGTATATTGCAAAAGTGCGCAAACGCATTCAAAAATGATCAAAAATGTACACGAGCAGGTGTTTTTGTCATTAAATAAATATCACATTCATAAGAGGGCAATATTACATATTTTCACCCCAAGGAAGCATTGTTGACCGAGGCGAAGCCGAGGTCTACAATGCTTTCCGAAGGGTGAAAATATGCAATATCGCCCTCTCATGAATGTGATATTTATTTTATTTTACCGAGTGTCATTGTTTAGGTGTTTCACCACTTTACCATTTTTAAAGGTCGGCAAACGTTTCAGAAAAGTTTTCACTGGGATGAACCAGGGGCGCATACATGCGGCGCATGTAACTTTTTTTGGAATAACACCCTGGCACTGGGACGAACCGTGCACGCATACGTTTGGCGCATGTGATATTTTTTGAAATTACACCCTGTCTTCTTTATCTTTGTAAAACGAGCAAGTAACATTGAAAATGTTCACATCTTTCTCAACCAATCAAATTACGAGATTTTAACAGAAGGTATAATAATAAATCTTATTGAATTTACCTATTCCAAATCTGTCATTACTTGTACGGACACACTACGACTTCCAAACATATTAAAGAGGATTACAGTAAATCTTAACATAATGGTAGAATCGGTCTTTCAGTTAAACATATAGGGATTGAATCTGGATTTTTCCAGTGTTCATGCAAGTATGAACGGGGGAGAATTTACTTACACATCACATGAGCGGCCGTAGCGGATCTATCAGTTTCCGCCATTTTCTATTTGTTAACACTGTGTCATTTGTAGACATATCTTTGGTGGAACTGATTTCGTAATATCGATAATTTACTATCATCATCATCAGGTTTGTATCGTGCTGATTGCGTGATTGCTTTGAAAGCCTTTTTGCCACACTTTATTTAAGATAGATATCAATGTTATATGCATGTCCCGCTATCGCATCACCATCAGTCCCCAGACATCACACCTCTCGCTGGAGACATGGGACATCACTGCATTTCGATAACGACATATAAATAATCATTATATAAATCATTATATACTATTTGTCTATATATAATTACTAACCCAATTTCATTCCACTTTTCCCAGGGCACTGGTGTAACATATCTGTGCAAAAACATGCGTTCTTTCCAAAACGAAAATAGAAAGAAAGGAAAAATGGAAAGATCCGATATACGTTTTCACCTGTAACGTTATCGTTTATTCTGATGGATCGAGAACACATACGTAACATTACAACACCAGTATGATTGTGACTGACTTACAGGGGAACCATATCGATTTTTACAAATAGATGTGAGTTGTAACTAGCTACATAGATTGGATTTGTAACTATTGCATTGTCTTCAGGGGATCCGCTTTAAAGAAAGCACTATAAACTGGTACCCTGATTGTGTATGCATTACTAGCGGCGACAAAAATATGATTGTTAAGACTCGCGTATTTATTTCACCCTTTCTATTAACCCCCTGATGGACTGATCTATTATCAATATCCTGTCGGTTCGAAGAACATCTGTGTCCCGTTCTTGTTAGGACACGATAGGGCACTGTTAACTGTCTTCACTTATCACATTTAGGCCAATCTTTGATGTTGGTATTTTAGGATCAACATTTATAACAATGTATAAAGTAGCAAAGGTTATTGATTAAATGCGTGTTTCCTCTTTTCTTCATATAAATATTTTCCAAACATCTGTGATAGGTACACGGATATAATTTTGTCAAAAAAACATGATAAACCAAATATTTTTGAAAAGAAAAAAATAAATCCTTAAGGAATTATAGACAATGGGCCTACTACTTGGCAATAACTTTTATTTAGATGTTCGTGTGAAAATTTTATTAGTTTTGCGCTGTTATGGTTTCGGGAAATATTGATTCGATGTGCATTATATAAAGATCGCAGATTTCCCTACCTTACCAATGTGACAATATGATAGTGTAGGGGAGATAAAACATAATATTGTACACAGTTTTTCAAACGTGCGTCGTTTTCAGTTCGACACAATAAGATCAGTGGAGCGGGAAAGGGGGTTTACTCTGTTCACAGTGTATCATGCCACCATGCCTCGTTTTGAATGTGAGTGTGTCGTTCCACCCTGATCGTTTTCAATACGCAAAAATAAGAGCTCTAGACTTGGAGGGGGAACCCCATACACAGGTGTTTTTCCACCCGTTGCTCTTTTGTTAATAGAGAAAAAGTCTGTTGATAATTATATACAATAAAAAAACATTCGCATCAAAAGCATTTAAAAGGACATCATAAACTTTGAAAAAAAACTTCAAGTGTACCTATGTACCCGTCGCTACGGTGTTTCTCGTCAAGTTTAGTACGACGTTATTTAGTTCACCAATAAGTCCTCTTTTACATTAGTAGTAGGCATTGGAATCACACTATCGGAAGCTAGGTCAAAATGATGTAAATTTTACTTCAGCGTAGATCGAATGTCCTTCGGTTTAAAACCCTAACTAGTTAGTATATTTTTCAACAGTTTGCATCAAAGGCTCTTGCGTTGTCAAGTGACTGTGACATATTACCTGTATATATAGGAGAGGATGATATTTTACTACCAAGAAAAGGAAAAAACGTAACGAACATAAAATATGAAATTGTTCGCTTTTATAACAGAATTTAAAAGATGACATAGAGAACATAGACTGTGGTGTCTATTGTCACTCACTCGTGGAGGCTTTATTTATATATAAGTAATCGTCTTTTTTTGTGCAGTATAAATACCAATATTGTGAAATTAAAGGGTCGAGCAAGCACCTTGTCCAGTTTAACTGACAAATATGTTTCTGGAAAAATGCATTGACTGTGGAAAAAAACGTTTGACTACAGCATATATCGAATTTGTAATATATGCAAGTAATTTGTAATTACCTGCATTATTCAATATGTGTTGGTAGTCTTATGATAAATTTTAAAGAGTAAATACGATGAGTTAAGCCATCTATTAAACAGGATGGGATAATACTATATATTGGCATTACAATCTGGTCCTCGTGGGAGTGAATTTGGACTCTGACACAATTTGGTAAGTTTGACGTTAAGTTATATGTATTTGAACAATCGACTCCTAGTTGGATTCCACCTTACTTTAATACATGTCGACACATTCCGAAAAAACGACTTTCCAGATATGTATCAAAGTGAAACGTAACCCATACCTCGCCATGGGAGTCTGTCGAAGGCTTAATTATATAAACCAGTCGACCAGTCATATGTTATTGATAATCAAATTTTGCAATATGTCAATTTTAAATTTGGTTAGATCATATACAGTGAATTGCCGTGAATTGGTGGCTATGAAAGCAATACACTATTCGACAGACATAGTATTACAACTGCCACATGTGTCCCAGACAAAAACATGTTTTTGAAATAAGATCGTATAAAGACTCACCACATCCCAACTCGTCCTCGCCGTTAAGACAGTCAGGAAAATAGTTACAGATGACGTTATCATGACCCTCAGCAGGGAGACATCGACCCTCGGGGCACGCGAAAAACTTCTTTGTACCGGCCCTCCTGTTTTCCGGAAAGTCTTCACATTGATTCGTGATATTCCCTGTAAAATTGATAAATAGCATAAGACACCAACACTATGATAGTTTACCATACGGAATATGAATAAATGTATTTTATAATAAAAAATATATCACAAAATAATGATAGATAGATAATTGATTACCTGAACAATGTCGGTTTAATTTAATTTGATTTTAGTTCTAGTTTTAAAATATGATATAATTGGATACAATGAAATTCACATATAGTGCTATTGTATCTCAATGAAATGTCAATCGTCAAATGAATGAAAACCAAAACTGCTCTTGTATTTTAATCGTACACATTTTTATGATTTCTAAACCCTTATAACGTCATCGTATCAGAAAAGCACTTCTTTAAGTTCCTTGATTTTAATGTTTTTCTGACAATATTTTTTAAACCAAAGGATGGTGTATTTTATTGAGGTTTGCAGATAAAGTGCGCTACATTAATAATGCAGTTAAAACAACGAACATAATGTACGTATGTACATGTAACTCCATTTTTCTGTTTGAAAAAGAAAGTTTTTATCAATTTATTTCTATTATTGATATCAGCTGCTGCCGATGTTTCGTGTTAATAGGAACGTATTGATTTGTTTGTTTTAGTGTAACGTGTTCACCCCACCTTAATCATACACAAACGATCAATACTACAATTAACATAAACAGTTTGAGAGATTAATATCGAAGAAATGAAAAGAATAAAAGAATAAATAAACACTTCTGTAAACCAAACATTTACATGTATGGAGATAAGTGATATCCTTGGTTATATAATTATAGGAAATAAAAACTTTTAACTCTAAAACAAAATTTTGAACGGATTATCACGAGATGAAGTATATTGCAATAGGTGTAAGTAAGTATAATCTTCCCCTATAAATCAAAATTGCTTTTAGCAAAACCTATCCGATATTTAATAGGAATAACATATGTGCGCTTTAATTAAAATATGTTTCATTAGGAGTTTCTGTGGTAGCTCTGGCATTATGAATTGTATTTCCCATCTATCTGACAGAAACACACTGACGACAACTAATGGGCGCGATGGTGTGCAATGGAAATTGGGCAAGTTATATTGTAACGCTATAGGAATCCGTGATCGTTTTTCTAATTAGATTCTTGATCGAGTACGTGCAAGCACATGCGTACAAAAGGATACTGTTCTTGGTGTCACTCACTGTCAGAGACGAATATATATTGCACACAATAAGCAAAATGGTATGCGTTACATAATCATCTTTTTTTCCCCGCAATTTTTACTTTGTAAAACGAGCTTTTGAGACAGCAAACCGCCCCAGCACATTGTTAGGACTACCGTTCAATGTGCTGCAATTGTCCTCACCCTGCATATGTAAGGGAAGGCACGAAAACGCTACCGTTTCTGATAGGGTGTATAACGGATACAACATTGCTCTTTATCTGTGGTAATATTACAATGTACAGTATTCGTGGTACTGACAACACCATTTACTCGCATGACATGCTCATAGGTTTATAAATGTGCTGTCTGTATAACTCAGTATAGTGATGAGGTTCAAATAATGTTAAATTGTTGATATATATCTTTTTGGTTAATTAACATAGCATATTACAAATAATTAATATAACTACAATCACAAGTAGTTGTATGTATTTTAGACTATCAAAACGACTTAGTTGTAGGGATTACAAGTATCCTATAACGTTAAGGACTCGCTATATGTACCTCTCTGTTTTCTGTCTCCTTTCATAGCTTTAAAAGCCAGCATGCATACATTTCTGTTGGAGAGCCTATTGAAAGCAAAAGATGACGCATGTATCCATGGCAACACTTACAACAGAAGAACTCGTCCGCACCCTCATTGGTGTTGCGACAGTCGTTGTCCTGGTTACATACGTATTGTTTTGGGATACACCTCTGACTTTCGTCGTTCAGCTTACACATGTACGTCTCGCCAATGGGACAGGCTTGTGTCACTGAAACAAGTACCAAAGGCTCCATCAAAACGCTTCAAAGCTTTGATATCAATTTTTATTTTATTTTTTTGCTAAAATTCATCACATAAAATGTCGTTGATCCTTTTCATTTAAATGGTGCTTCAATGCACTTTACGGATACGAGTACGTATATAATGTGTTATGTATTATAAAGTTTGATGGCCAATGCCAGGCCCCAGTTTCATGAAATTCCGTTAATTTAAGTAAGTTTCTTTAAAGTATTACTGCAATTAATGTAAGAAACAGTTTTTAACTGATGACTTTTTTCTTAAATCAGGCTATGCTTTCCAATGGAAAAGCTTGGGTTAAATCTGACGTTAAGAAACGTTCCTGAAACTGGGACCTGTCAGAGCATAGATTTCTATATAGGCGTCCTGCCAATAAGGCATCTTTCGCAAAGATCAAAACAGGATTGTCAGCATATCTCACAAAATGTAGTAGCGAAACACATTACCAATCTAATACGATAATCGGTACATGTATATATAATTATGGTATTTGATAAGGACATTTCTATTAGATCTTTCGGATTCTTGCTAATAGTTTTGAGGATAATCTGCATCAAGCATACGTTTTTATCAATTAAACGCTTTTCATCTCAGATAAATTTAATTTACCGAACTATCGTACCGAATAAGACGTGAAAATCACCGGAATGGTTGATTCCTATAAACCAAAAACCGAAGAAACAATACAAAGAACAGAAAAAAACAAATATGCATCAGAACCAACACAGATTTAAAAAAAACTTTATATTAAACCTAGATCTACTTGTTGTCACTTTGACGAAGAAAATAAACTCAAAACCAATTAAGGATAACATTGTTCAGACACTTACAACATCCATTTTCGTCATCACATGTCTCTGCGCAGTCGCACATCCCGTCACAGACATTAGATTTGAAGATACATCGCCCATTGTTACACTTGTGTTGTTCTAGGGTGCATGGCCCGCCTATGAATGAAATGAATGTTTGCATAAGCACATTTATCAAACTTTCGATTTATTTTTACAATTCCGTTATTTGTGAAAAAAGATTCTTAGGCCTACAACAGGCTCGTATCATGGTGCATCCTACTTGAAGCGAAGTAACCTCAGCCCTTTACAGATGATGGAATATTTCTCCTCCTTATTAATCATTATAAATGTTCACACTTCTGACCAGGAATTATTTGCTTGGTTTGTTTGTGTTTTACGTCCTAGTAACAGCTATGGTCATTTAAGTATCTGGTTTGTTGTGGTGGAGGAAAGCTGGAGTTCTCGGAGAGAAAAACACCGATTTACGGCCAGTATCTGGCGACTGCCCCACGTAGGCCTCGAACCCGCGACCCAGTGGTGGAGAGCTTGTGGAAGCAGAATGTCAGACGTCTTAACCACTTGGGCACCGCGGCACCTGACCAGGAATAGATTTGTTTTATTGTGAGTATAATGGGGTAGAATGATAATATTCTGTATCTCGAGATTAGAGAGAGGAAATCGCACACCGAGATTTGTCATCCTTGATACTAAATTTGCTCTACCATTGGATATTCTATTATATATATAAAATGAAACACAACAAAATATATGTTTTCATACCATAGAAATGGATATTGTTATAATTAGTGTAGCGTCTGACAAAGACTAACAAACCAAGTTTTAATTGTAATTGGGACTGTAACAGAAGTTCCTTAACCCTTAAGATACGACTTTTCGAATTGTCAAACTCTCAACAAGCCTCGGGTTGAGATTTGCCCATCTTGCATTATTTGAATTTCATTACTGAGAACGGGGTACCTCAGTTTCCCCTTCAGGAGATGATGATAGCATAACCCCCTACATGGTCAAGGCCAAAGAAGAAAATAACGTTTTCATGGCGTAAACTAATATCTATTAATTCTGAACGTATTTTTTCTTTATTCGTTGATTTTGCTATTGAATAACAAATGACGAGTTTCAGTTTAATGGATCTTAACAGCGAGCAATCAAGTATACACTGTGCCTTTATGTTTTTACTATATTTATTTGCCACTCAAAAATGTTCATCAAACATAATACATGAAAACACATGATAACAATATTTAAAATTCGCTCATAATTATATGTGTATGTCATTGTCACTACTAAAAAATTGAACCATTCAATATTAAATTGTTCGTGACGAGTAAATAAAATATATAGTATAAATCAAAATAATCACACATAACATTATAAAGTTATATTTATCGAGATCAACGTATAAACTGGAAACTATATTTAAACAACAAATCATCCAGATAACACCGAAGAGTTTACAAAACCATAATTACAACTCAAAATCGATGAAACAAGGGCAGAATATGAACAAACCATTGATCTAACAGGAGAACTCTGGAAAAGTACATGGACAAAAAGATCAGGTGATCCGGAAGGGTAAGTGTTAACTACTTTATATAGACGACAGCCGTCACATAAATCTAGACCGAATTTATTAACAGAGAAAGTGCGATGATATTGTAAGACACACTTATCGGGAAAAGACTTTTTTTTCACACAAAGAAAACAAATCCAAATAAGATCAGCATGACAATCAAATCAATTGTCAATTTTTCAATAGTATACAGTTATATTCCTTTCACTTTTGGGGGGGGGGGGGGGG